>NW_022748346.1:0-1002 GCF_011630105.1 Anneissia japonica | reverse complement strand
ACAACCTCTGCGATAAATGTGCAAAGGCACACACCCTGACCCGTGTGACAAGAAATCATCAAGTCATCTTGATGTCTGAGCTTAAAACGGACACACTGGTGAGAAAATCGAGAGAAGGAAACGCCAAGATACCATGCCAGAAACACTCAAATAACCATTTGGAGTACTTCTGCCAAACATGTCAAGTACCCGTATGCCTCGGATGTACAGTTGTAGATCACAATCAACGTGATCATTGTCTCATAAATCTACAAGATGATCCGACCAAAGAAAAATTCAAGGAGGAGATAACTGAGCAACTTAACAAGTTGGAAGAAATCATACCATCCTTTGAAAAGAATATTGATATTGCAAATAAAACGGAGAAATGTCTTATCAAAAGTCTTGAAAAAACAAAAAATGATATACGGGATACTGCAAAGAGTCTTATTGATGAAATCGAAGCTCACGCAAAGTCTTTGATTGAGAAGGTCGATAAAAAAGCTGAAGCTATTCAGAAGTTAGTTGAACATCACAGAGAATCTGCAGAAATCCGGGTCAAGAGTTCTACCAAGATCAACCAGTTTGCTAGAAACCTGTGTAAGCATGGCCAAAATGCTGAAATAATGTCATCGGCTAAAGATCTGTTGAGAAGAATAAAAGAACTGCAAGAGGATATGAAATATCTAGAAGGAACTGGTGAACTATGTTTCGTCAGACAAGATGAATTCAAGTTAGGAGTAGTGAAGGAGTGCAAGATCATAGTTAGTATAGTTTTATTATTAATATTGATAGTGACCTATACCTTAATAATATTTAACATTTCGACCCAAAATTAATATTTCTTCACTTTCTTTAATTCATGCACTATATTTCCTTTACATTCTGTTAAAAACCTTGGTGTTTTCTTTGATGAATCTCTTTGTTTTAATAACCATATAAGTCACATTACTAAAATTACTAACTTTCATCTACGCAATATTGCTAATATCAGAAAATATATTTCAAAACACACAGCTGCCG
>NW_022748345.1:5800-7404 GCF_011630105.1 Anneissia japonica | reverse complement strand
GAAGTCATGGAAGTATCGCACATCTCTGATGCTAAACAGGAAGAGCTGCGAAGTGCAACGAAAGAAGATCGCACTCTACAGATGTTAATTAACACAATATTTAAGGGGTGGCCAAAAAAGTCGTGCCCTTCAGAAATACGAAGTTATTTTACTTTCAGAGATGAACTCTCAGTAGACAATGGAGTAGTTATGAAAAGACATAAAACCATAATTCCTAGCTCTCTCCAGTCATCATATACACAAATACTACACAAAGGACATCCTGGATTAGAAGCTACAAAACGCAGAGCACGGGAAATTGTCTATTAGAGATCAATGTCCGATGACATAAACAAGTTTGTGTCATCCTGCCAGGTATGTAATGCCCTAAAGGCACATCAAGCCAAGGAGCCCTTACTAGATGTGTATAAGAGACAGGCTCCAAAGGATACACAAGCTTTAATCCGTTTTCTTGGTATGCCAAACTAACTTTAAAAATTCATAGAGAACTTTAGTGAAGTAGCAGCACCCTTAACTTTAACTGACTTAACATCAGCCACGGTAATAGTGAAACTGAAGCGTCACTTTGCTACCCATGGTACACCGCGGATTCTCATAAGTGACAATGGAGGTCAGTATTCAGGTCAACAATTAAAACAGTTCGCATCAGAATGGAACTTTGTTCACATCATGAGTAGTCCTGAACATGCCCTATCAAATAGCCTTGCAGAGAATGCGGTAAAGCAGGCAAAGATGTTGTTAGAAAAGACACAAAGAGATGGATCAGATATCTATCAAAATCTTCTGAACTTACGCAATGTGCCTTGAGATAATGTTCTCAAATCACCGGCACAAAGACTACTATCACAAACAACTAGAAATCCTCTCTACACAAACAAATTCTTACTGACACCAAAACCAATCAATACAAAAGTTGTAAGAAATCAATTAGAAATGAAGAGAAACTAACAGAAGCGCTACTATGACAAAAAAGCACAGGCAAGCGCACTCCCACCGCTACAACAAAACCAGACAGTTCGAATAAGAACAAAGAAAGGACATTATCGCCTGGGAACGATCAGCAAGATTCTGGAACAGCCAAGATCATATTTGGTCGATACCGGTGAAACGCAAATAAGAAAAAACAGAAAATATCTGCTTCCTGTAACAGAAAACAAGCCCATACAAAATGCTGTTTATATACCATTACAATTCTAGGACACACAGCCGATACACAACCCAAAACCACAAATGCAAACTCAACCTCGTGAAGAACTACCACAAAAACCAACACAGATTCAGCCAACAAGAACCCGAAGTGGGCGAACTGTCAAACCAAATCCCAAATACAATAGCTCTATGTTTGCACAGTAACGAAAAAAAAAATGCAAGCGTTGATTGAACATTGGTTGGATTACTGAACGTTGATTATTGAACATTGATTTGATTGCTGAAAGTCGATTATTGAACATTGATTGTACATTGATTATTGAACGTTGATTGAACATTGATTGGATTGCTGAGAATTGAATGAACATTAATTATACATTGATTATAGACCATTGTTATTGGATTGGAATTTATAAGTAAAATGGAAATTAAAAATTGAACAGGAATTTAAGATA
>NW_022748345.1:2585-5719 GCF_011630105.1 Anneissia japonica | reverse complement strand
CAGCTTTTAACGCTGCTGATGTGGCTGGAAGATAAGGGGATGTGGATTATATTCACCTAATGCAAGTGAGGAAATGGCGAGATGAAGCTGCCAAACAGAGGTTCAACAATTTAAGACAGAAGTCGATGACAGATTTTTTTTCCCGTATGATGTGTACTGTACAGAATTGTACTGAAGATGGTGGGGGAAAAAACGCCACCCCTCCAACACCCCCCCCCATAAAAAAAGGAAAAAAATTAAGAAGGGATACTTTCAATTAGTATCCCTCATTTATGAATAAAGGCAGAAGCGATATATCATCACAACTTGCACATTTTACATGCGTACCGGTACATGTTCATTTGTAAAACTGTCCATTGGTTTCATATTTGTTTGTTTTTGTTCATAAATATTTTGTCATTACAAAATTATTCATTCGTCTACACAGTATCATTTGTCTATGTCCGTCCGATACGTTTGTTATTTGTTTGAGAAATGTCAGTCTTATGTTGGCTTTGTTCTATTGTTTGAATCATGTCCGTCTTATACGTTCGTTCCTTTATGAATTTTTTCATGTCCGTCTTATGTTTTCGTTATTTAATTTTTTTTTTTCAAATCTTGTCCGTCATATCGTTCATAAAATCGTTCATGTCCGTCTATGGTGTTTGTTGTTTTATTTGTTTAAATCATACCCATCCTTTGCGTTTGTAATTTATCTGTTTGAATTAAATAGCATAGAATAGAACAATTATATAGCGCCGGTATCCGCCAAATATGACGCTCATGACGCTTCTGAAAGTGTTTCATCAGTTATATGCAGCACAGAAAAGAATCACGTCTTATACGTTCGTTCGTGTATTGCGGACTCGCGATCAAAGGCTGGCAGCAGTGCGGCGGCTGGTTCACAATGCTAAAACCCTGGAGCGTGCATGGTTAAACGAATGATCGTCGCCCATGCGGAGTACTTCTTGATTTTGAATCGGCTGTGGGCACGGAGGCTATGGGTAAATAATAGCACGATGGAGAGAGGTTCGTTTATACAGTAATAAAATATAATAGTTTAGAATTTGTTGTTGTTTGCACATTGTAAATATTCTGTGTAAACTGAGACCAGTCATAGACCATACCAATAGGCCGTGACGATCGTTAAGCGCACACACACGGTTAAAAAATCAATCTAGAGGGCGCTATTTTTTCATACTTCTCAATTATGAATTTTCTCAATTACGAACGCCTTTTAGACCAAAGGGTACGTAATTGAGAAGGTCGACTGCAGTCGACCTTCCCAATTACGAACTTCTCAATTAGGAACCTTCTATTTTACGAACGGTGTTTGGCCGATGACGTCATCATGCGATCGTAAAACGATTTTAGGTAACTTTTTAAAGCTATTATCCATATGAATTTTGAGTGCTTTTGTTCATTTATTCTATTGCATAACATGAAACTTCAAGTGTATTAAAGCAATTGAACATCAATTGTGTTTTACGAGTCTTTATTTTATCAATTAAAGCATCGTTTATAAAAACACTAACGGCGATAATAAGACGTGGAAAAGTCATTGCCAATAAAAGGAGCACCAGTCACTGGTCTCTTTCCAGCGACATACCGATCTAAATTTAGACCGTCTTACAGAGACGACATTAGGCCGCTATCATCGTTAATAGCAACAGTCGGTTAACATCAAAGGAGCGCATAGCTGTGGTTGACAAACTTTACATGACGCGCGTCTGGGAATGAATTGGTTTACGTTGATGAAATTTGTAAACAATGAATAAGGTTTAGATAAGAAACGACAGAAAATATATGCAATTTAAATGAATCATTTGTACGTATTATTTAAAATGACACCTTTTCATTGGTAGGTAGGGAGCATGGGAGGAGCATAGACCTGATTGTTTAATTAATTGATTGAAACATAATTAAATGAAATGTAATGTACATTTCAACAACGGTTTCTGCCTCGAAAAGACCAAGACAGTGTATTTCCATTGATACGAAACTGAGCGTAATAAAAGCCTATGAGAACCACGAGTCCAATTCAGCGATTGGAAAACGTTTTGGACTTTCGAAGTCTACGGTAGCGACCATATGGAAAAACAGAGAGAAAATACAAAGACACATTTCAACAAACGAAAACCCTGCTAAAGCAAGAAAATCTTCGTATGTGAAAACACCAATCTTCGATAAAGTAGACGCGGCCATGTACACGTGGATGGAGCAGCAGAGGGCTAGGGGATTGTCTGTTAAGGGACTGTTGTAATTGATTACACCTAAAATGAAATTTTTAATCACAAAATTTCAACCAATTACCTCAAAATATACTTTTCACTTTTAAAGATGCGAAACTCTATTCATTTATGGACATAAAAAAGTAAATTTGTGTTAGTTTAGATATCAGCAGAAAGTGAAAATTAGCATGTTTCTGGTAGTATTTTTTATTAACTTCGGGGAAAAGCTAGGGAACGTTAGGTTTAAGTTACGGGTTCGTTGGGTAAATTCTCGTTCAATATTTCATCACTATAACTCGTAAATAAATCGTTTCCTTTTTATGAAGCCAGCATACAATAATTTCTTACATGTAAAGTACATTGAATTTAGAGTAGTCATCAACAGAAAACGATAATTAGTATTCCGTACTGTAGGCAAGAAAAATTGTTCAGGCGATCCGTAATCATTAATTAATATAATTGTTGGTATTGGATATTTTTGTTGAATAAATGGAAGGACTATTATGCAATCATTAGTTAAAGTAGTTTTTGGTTTAGCCTGTTTTTGATTAATACATTATGTAGTTTTTGCATGATTTCATGCAATAGTTTTTTTAGGCTGTTTTAATTAATGCAGTAAGCAGTTTTATGCAGTCATTAAAGAATGTAATTGTTGGTTTTGGGTGTTTTTTTTTAAGAATTCAGTAAGCAGTTTTATGAAAATCTTTAACTAATGTAATTGTTGGTTTAGGCTGTTTTTGATACTATCAGTATGCAGTTTTATGCAATCATTAATTAATGCAACTGTTGATTAGTGCACTTAGCTGATACATCCATTATATAATGCAGTTGTTGGTTACCTGAAGTATCCGCTGAATAATGTAGTTGTTAGCTATCTGAAGTATCCATTGCATAATGTATTTGATGGTTAGTACAGTACTTGCT
>NW_022748345.1:458-2216 GCF_011630105.1 Anneissia japonica | reverse complement strand
AACTTCCATTGAATTATGAAGTTCTTGGTTAGTTCTAACATTAATTGAAAAGTATGTAGTTGGTTGGTTGGATATGCACCCATTAAATAATACATTTTTTTGCTGAAACACCCAATGAATAATACAGTTGATGGTTAGTACACAACCTGTTTGATTTTGCATGTGCTGCAAGGTGGTGTAGTACTTACCTTGTGTCACTGGTCTGTTGGACCATGGACAATCACTTGCAGTTTATGCATACATAATTTAAACATCGTGATGAAATGAAATCTGTATAGAAACTGAATATAAATAATGTGTTATTATGTAGATAATGAAATATGAATAATAAATATATTATTGTTGCATTATTCTGTTGATGTATTAACTGATCAATTTATTATTTGAATAATACAGTTGTTGGTTATCTGAAGTATCCCTTGAATAATACAATTTTTGGTTATCTAGAGCATCCATTGATTAACACATTTGTTGGTAAGCTGAAGCATCTATTAAATAATGCAGTGGTTGGTTATTTGTTTCCCATATATGTACTGATGGAATTTCTTTGTTGCAAACACAATGCTTAACAGCTCTTTTTCTATTTGTGCATAGCGCTGTTCGGTTTCTGTCATTGTTCGTGAGGCAAATGCTATTCGTTTACCATTTTGGAGGCATGCACAGCCTAAACCATACTGGGATGCATAGCATGTAAGGGTGAAGTGTATGGTCACATCGTAATATGCAAGGACTGGTGGGCTTGTTATCATACTTTTAAGCTTCTCAAAAGATTCCTGCTGATGTGGTTGCCAACACCATTGCGTGTCTTTGTGTAACAACTGCATTAAGGGTGCTGCTACTTCACTAAAGTTCTCTATGAATTTCGAAAGATAGTTTGGCATACCAAGAAAACGGCTTAAAGCTTGTGTATCTTTTGGAGCTAGCATCTCGCATATAGCCTTTATCTTCTCAGGATCAGGTTTTATACCATTGTCGGTTAGAAGGTGTCCAACATAGGAAACCTGACTCTGTCGAAACTTGCATTTGTTCAAGCGGAGTCCAAGCTTCTGAATTCTCTGTAGCACCTCCTTTAAATTCTTGTCATGCTCGTCTTGATCTTTACCAGTGACTAGCAGGACATCCACATTAATCTCACAAGGATATCCTTCAAAGAGTATTTTCCCAGATATTTGGCAAATCTAACCCATGTGGATTGAATGTGGGCATTCCCATAATTATATGCCCAGTTATTTGGCATATTGGTCCCATGCAAATTAAATATGGGCATGCTCATAAGTAACTGCCTATATATTTGGCATATGGGCTTCATTTGGATTAAATATGGGCTTCCCATATTTACTTGCCAAGGTATTTGGCATATGGGTCCCATATATATTATATGTTTCCATGCCCATAAGTATTTTCCCAGATATTTGGCACATGAGCCCAATGCGAAATTAATATGAGCATCCATGTTCAACTACTCAGGTCTTTGGCATGTCGGCCCCATGTAGATAAATACAGTATGGTCATGCCCATATGTATTTTCCCAGATATTTGGCACATGGGCCCCATGCGGATTAAATGTATTGTTACCTGGGAATTTTATTTCGTAAACACTATTGTTAGTTCTATTCATTAAGCAATACACAGATTTATGCAATGAAGCAAACTGAATTGGAAAATTGTTAACAGATGAAAATTTAAAAGCATTTGTATAATATACCGGATGAGTAAAAGTTAAAGTATATAAACGTCGGGGGTTTACATGAATATGAT
>NW_022748345.1:0-434 GCF_011630105.1 Anneissia japonica | reverse complement strand
AAATGAGATCAGAATAATATATCGTCTGTCCCGAAGAGAAAGGCAATTGAGAGTGATAAGTCGTTCGTTATTCGGTTAGCACGTTTAATAACATTATCAATGTGGCTCTTCCAATTAAGATTTCTGTCTATATATACACCTAAATGTTTGTGGGTATCAACAACATTGATATTCTCACCATTCGGTAAAAATACTGACCTTGCAAAGTTGACGGATCTCCACTCATTTTAAATATTACTATCAGAATATAGGAAGAGAAGTTGATGAGTAATAATTATAGAAGCAAGATACATCACATATACATATATTCACAAGTAATACTTTATACATGTTTATAGGGATAGAGAGATGATGAGGAGGAGAAGGATAAGGAAGAAAGAAGAGGAAGAGACAGAGGAATTGTAAGCTAGATATTACTATCACATCTTAGAAAA
>NW_022748344.1:0-636 GCF_011630105.1 Anneissia japonica | reverse complement strand
TTGAGAATGGCTTAATATCCTTTTCTGCCAAAATCCTTTACTATTGCTTGATGAGTACAAAGAAGTATTTTTTTCTATAGTAGAGATTTGATAAATTAAATTAGCTGCAACTAAGAATAGATTTTGTAAGATCCATTATTGTTATTTCATCAACATACAGTATAACTTCAGGCTTATACCATTGTATTTACAATTGATAGCATGCAGTGGAATAAGGGGCACCACAAGGGAAAGGAGTGTAATATAATTACCTACAATTTACACCGTCTTGACTAAATTCTTTTATAAAAACCTGGTTGGTTGCTTGACATAATATTAGAGTGTGACAATGACTACTCTACACATTTACTTTCTTCTAATTACACTTCTGCTAGAATAAAAATACAAATTATGTGAATAACGAACTTACATTGTCTTACTCAAATGGCTAGGTGACAGCCATTTATTACCACTTCCCCTTCCTCATCTACAGTAGTCAAAGGTGATATGCAAGTCATGTTTCACCAATTTCTTGCAAATATGTCAGTATAGATCTTGGTTTTTTTTAATGAAATTAAATGAATCCTTTACAAAAAAAAGTCTTAGCTATCTGTGAGTTTTATCAGTCTAGAGTATTAAAACAAATAATTATTAATA
>NW_022748343.1:0-996 GCF_011630105.1 Anneissia japonica | reverse complement strand
TTCCGGCCATCTAGAGACGCCTTAATCATAAATTTTCTTACCTCAGCGCCAACCATGGTGGGGCTCAGGTGGGCGGTTCCTCGGTCTGTGAAAGTCCCTCCCTGGTTCACCTCTCTTTCGAATTCCTGGATCTGCCATTGTTGATTTATTATATAATTATTTTTGCGCTTATTTATAATGCGTCTATTACAATTTTCACTTTATCCTCTCAAACAGTCCTAAGAACGTTCAGATTGCGCTACTTCACAGGGGGATTCGCCCCCTTGACCCCGCCGGGGTCATACGTAATTCGCATAACGGCTCCCCCCTTTCAAAATCCTGGCTACGTCCCTGCACACAGAATCAAGTGGTAGAAGATGTACACAGTATAACAGGCCCGTACGCAGGATTATTGTGTGGGTGCGAATTTGTAGAGTTTGGAGCAAAATGTCTCAGGTGGGGGGAGTGGGGGAGGCGTCGTGTAAACACACTGCTCGAGGAGGCGTTGCTCAGGCATTTTTGATAATTTGCGGTCTTATTTAATATACAGTTTAAAGTGATTGATTGTGACCTATGGGTCTGTGGTTGTATATTGGGTCTGTGATTGTACCATGGAGGAAACTATTTCTTCCATGGTTGTACGACGAATTAGAGGCTCTGATTGGTCAAGGAGGTTTGTGGATGGATTTCTGAAATATGTGAGTAAGTCTCGAAAAAGGAGACCTTTGATAATTTGGGAGGGGTGCGTACTGGCCTGTATATATTCTAATTTTATAGAATCTTTGACAACATTCGAAAAGGGTGTAAAATAGTGCTAATTGGCAATAGGTAAAATATACGGTACCAAACATTATAAGAGAAGAGGGATTGATGAAAATGAACAATGACTTCAAAGATGAGAATTGAAAAGCAAAGAGAGAGTTGAGATCTTTGCAGAGACTAGTTGTATAATAAGAGCTTCTATTAAATATATTATATATACAAATATTATTTTATACGTTCAGTGCTAAACAGCCT
>NW_022748342.1:1863999-1865526 GCF_011630105.1 Anneissia japonica | reverse complement strand
CATTACTCAATTTAATTCTATTGCATTTCTGAAAGGTTTTATTCCTTTAATTATTATATAATAATAATAATGATAATAATAATAATAATAATAGTAATAATAATAATAACAATAATAATAATGTAGTTTTTATATAAATATGTTGTGGATGCATTCAAGATTCTCAAAAGCAGGGTGAAGGACTGAATTAAGCAATTTTGGTTGGCAAATCTTGGATGGGGAAAGTTGGGGAATGCCTAGTTAACACTGCCGACAGCTTTCGGTGATTCTGATTGGTCGGTCGAATTGGGGAGCCTTTCCAATTGCGTCAGAGACTGCTACGCAGTGCAGTGATAGCACTGAAAACGCTGTGATTTTAAGAAAACCAGGCTTGTAGTGAAGGACTGCCAAGGTTCTTGATTTCAAAGCTTATAATTTATTGCACTTTGTAGTAAGTGGCAGTAGAATTCTGTTATTTGTAGCCTGTGGTAGATATGTCAATTATACAGTTTATAATGTAGCATATGGGGCTTGCCATATCAAAACCGGTATCAGTGGCCAAAACAAGGATATTGACTGTTCAATAGTAGTCATATTCTTTTTTTTTGTCTTTCGTGGTAGTCACCTACCTTTATTGTCACTCTTTTTTTATTGTTTTCATTCATTTTTCCATCTTTATATCTATATTACATTTCAAATAAAATATGGGTAACTAATATATACATGTATAATACTTTTGTCGAAATTAAAGCTTTCTTTTTTACAAAGTAATTTTTTTCCATGGTAAATTTTGAAACAAAAAGAAAAAGAAAATAATAAGAAGTGGAAATTCATTAAATTGTATAATAACTGTCTCTTATACACATCTAGATGTGTATAAGAGACAGATATAGATCTGCATATGGGCACCATATGGGTCCCTTATGGGCTTGTTACCTGGGATGCCTAGTAGAAAATCTGAGCTAGTAAACCTACTTTCTTACTAGTCTGGTGGGCCAGTGATCAGTTACAAACTATTGTAATGTATGCTTGGCCAAGAACATATAATAATATGTAATATAGTCAATGGGCTAGTGAAATATACAGTAAACTAGCCCAGTGGGCTAGTCACCAAAGCAAGTAAATTCGAGTCCCGCCCAATTTTACATGCTAATTTGATTTTCCAATTCGGATTCAGTGTAAATGTACTTTCACCCTGTGGGAGATTTTGGGTCATCAGCTCAGATCCAGCACCATGTAAGTTTATACAACGTGTATGTAACAAATTTCTCATTATTTTAAAATTCTACTCACTTTTTTGCAGCCATTTTGTGACTACCAGATACAAGATGCTTTATAGTCAAATAATAAAACCGGTGTTATCTGCAACAAAATTTAAAAATTCAATTGAATGATAATTAAAAAATAATAATTAAATTATTCTGTGGTAATAGTGGATATATTCTTGTCTAAAGTGGATTATATTTTTGTTTTCCTAGAGGGAAAAAATGTAGCAACATTTTAACATTAGTAATTGCTACTGAAAATCATGGTCTCAAAAGCTTAAAC
>NW_022748342.1:1859412-1863631 GCF_011630105.1 Anneissia japonica | reverse complement strand
TCTCCAAGTTGAAAGCTTTAAAATGATTTAATGGAATCAACTTTACTATTGCCAAAGTTATGAGTAAATTTATTAGCACACAATGGAATCTAGGCCCTTTACACTAAGTTTGAAAAAAAAAAAAATTAGGAACAGTGTCAGCTGTGTTTGTTCAGAAAAGTGTTTTTGTAATTTCTTACTGAAATTATTACTGTTTCTATGTCACTGATCTGAATTTTTATTTCTTTGATAGATATTATTTCCATTTTGGTGCCCAACTCATCTCCAGATTTTAGATGAGAAAGGAACAGAGAATAAAAGCTTTATTCTTCCGAAACCGAGTCAACAATTGAATTTTGATAACGGTACAGGAATGCGCTTTGAAGCACAGGCAGTGAGGGACTGCCTGCAGCAAGGTAAGTAACCCCTCCCACCACACCACCTCAGGTTTAATTTATCCAAGGTCAAAGTTTAGGTGTCTGAACAAATATAGTCAATGAATTATTTTGTCTTCATCTGATGTTATCTGCAATTCTGCAGATTACCAAATCTGTGTATATGGTGGAAATTACTTTGTTGCAGGTAATGAACATTACGAGTTCTTATTTTAAAAAACTAGATAGGTAAAATAAGTAAATTAAGCAAATATGCTCATTCCTTCATGGTGTTCATTTAGTAAACACAAAAAAACGACTGTAGCAGATAGAACTGAATCAAGGACTGGTTTAAGACGTCTAACTTGCATTAGCCTTATGTGTGGGTAATGTTATGCTAATGAGGCAGATAAACGCAATCTGCACATGCTCAGAAAACCAAAACTTTCCTTAGCCACACCATGGCCACACCGAGTAGCCAAGAATTACGGTACGGTAAAACAGAGCAAAATAAGGGTACTAATTTCACTTGGCATGCAAATCAATCATACTTATACACTTAAAAACAAACTAATCTACCAATAAAATCACCTGCAAGTTAAGATATAAGGCAAGTATGTCTACAAATTTGATTTTAAATTGATGTGATTTTGTTTTGTAGTATTACAATGAACATCACATAGGCTAGCCTAAGCCCGGCCTAGGCCATTTCTAACCGCTTATAAAAATGCAAAAAAAAAGACCCAAAACAAATTAGAATGAAGTTATCAACTAACTAGTACATTAAAATTGTTCATATACTTACTACTTACCTATATAAAATTTAAATGTATTGCTCACAAATGCCAATATTTTGATTTTAATATGCCTTTTCCACGAATCGGTAGACATCTTGAAGTGATAACAAACAGCCTAAGTCAGTAGTGCGTAACAAACAAAAATAAGATAAGCTAGACCTAGCTGCTGTACGCCCAGCCGATACACAGTGTGGCTAAGGAAAGTTTTTGGTTTTCTGAGCATGTGCAGATTGTGCTTATCTGGCTCATTAGCATAACAATACCACACATAAGTCTAATGCCAGCTTCCTATCCTGGTAACAGTTAAAAGTCCTTGGTTTAACCCACACAGTGGCTAGAAGTTTTGAAGAATGATTCAAATAAAAAATCAGAAGATTTCTGGAAAAAAATTCAGAAAAAATAGAAGGTCAGCTGATATTCAGGGCACTCTTAAATAATTGAACTAATGTGATGCTTTTGTCAGAGAAGTCTCTTTATGAGGCTTAGGGAGTGGAGGTGTTTTAGTCAAGAGAAAATGTCTCGCTGTTACAGAAATTGAACACAGGACCCTGGGAATAGAAGTTGCAAGCATCTTAACCACTAAGCTATTCAACTCCACTTTTTTCTTTGTACAGGTTTGAAGGAGCACTCTTTGGTGACACATGAAGACTCATTCAAGTTTGCCACCATCTTGGATCAGGCTAGGCACAGCTTAGGCTACTTTCACGACAAAGAACTTGCGAAGTGATCAGCTCGCTTAGTAACTCTCTACTTAATCTCATGATAATGTTAATTTACATCTCGCAAGTTGTGTACTTTAACAAATAATTATTAAAGCAACCAAATTATTTTGTTTGTGGTTCGACAAGGTGTCTGAAAATTGCCAAGATTGATCAAGAATGAAAACATTCCCTTTGCCCAAGCACCTGTCAACTAATTCGCTCTCATAGTAAACCTGTCTCTTATACACATCTAGATGTGTATAAGAGACAGCAATGATTCTACCCTTGGTCATTCGATCTATTCTCAATGTGCAACCACTTTTCCTTTCTCTGACATATATAAAGTCATGCCTCAGTGCAGTGTGATACAATACCTTTGAGATCTGATACCCATTGAAACTCTTGGAAGGTGAGCATCTGTCTTATAGTGCTTTGATGTCCTTGCATTTGAAAGTCATTTTTTATGAAACACGCATTTTGCAAAATCTATGCGTGATCATCAATTTATTAAACATTCATTATAAAACCATTTACATTTCATTTACCAAAAAAAAATACCATGGACAATAAAACACCACAATTGTATTTGCTCAAGATGCCCAGTATGAGCATCTACCATGTTTTTTTTCAATTCCTACACTTTGACCCAGCTCGGACATTTTCCTTGTGATTGGTGCTGCCCACCAAAGTCCACTCATAAATATTTTCATGTCACACATTCATATTCACTGAGGTTGGTAACTATG
Organism: Anneissia japonica; assembly: GCF_011630105.1. Taxonomy (NCBI): domain Eukaryota; kingdom Metazoa; phylum Echinodermata; class Crinoidea; order Comatulida; family Comatulidae; genus Anneissia; species Anneissia japonica. Next base: position 1,861,034 of record NW_022748342.1, on the reverse strand, counting down.
GGAGAGAGACAGACAGACAAACAAACACATAGATGAAGAGACAAGCGAAACAGACATCATAAGACCTCAAGGTCAAGGGGCACAAACACACCTGTTGCACCAGTTGCGTTGTGTAATTCAGGTTGTATTATGATCTCCATTAAAAATATATATGTAATTGTGTTGTATGTTTGTGGATTTATTTTGGCTAAATGAAAAATTAAATGAATGAATAACAACACCAGTGAAATTTATATTCATAAAATTACTAAATTCATCAATATATCTGTGTATTTTACTAATAGAGTGCAATCACATTATAGCAGCTGTATCATAACTCTTAAATATATCTTTTTTTGGGGGTAAAATTAAGCACTCCCAGACACATATCCAGGTGTGGCAGGTGCAATGGGTGTGTACATACTCCCCAAATCGAATAAGGTCAACATTCTTAATACAGTCGAAAATTTACGGAATATAAAATTTGTTAATGTTTGTAATAGAAAAGGAAATCTTCACAGTTTATCTAGTAATCTATGAGAACCCCTATAACGGCCTACAGTACCAAGTCTGTGATTGTGTAAAGGCCTTAAGATGCTACTGTTTTGCACTATATTTTCAGATAATGAATTCTGGTAATTCCTGTTGATGACAAAATTAATGTTGAAATATTGAATCTCAACATGATGGCATGTTTTATTTGGAGTATGTATTATACTTTCTTATCTAAGCATATTTTTATTTGGAGTATGTATTATACTCTCTTATCTAAGATTAATCAGTGGACCTTTCGGAATTCTGGTAAAATGTCTGATCATGTCATTTGGAAGTCTGGTAATCATTTTGATCACTTTAATGAAACTGGCACAGAAAAATCCAGTAATTTTGATTCATTACTTTTTTCAAAATTCTAAAGATTAGTATTGTTAATGTAATTATAGTATATTTATGTTAAATGATCATAATTTAATTATACCAAAATCATAATAAACAGTTTCTAACGTGATGAAAATTTGTGTTCTTTTTTTTTTAAATTTACGTTTGTGTTTACATCTTTACGCATGTTTGTGTTCCCCACATATTTTTTTTAGGGAGTGGGTGGGGGAAATAAACATTTTGTCATTGGTATCAACTTTTTGTTGTATTGCATACTTGTTTCTGGATGCTCCTTCACCGAGGTGTAATTTTAACAAAACTAAAAATGTAAAATAAGTAAATAAGCAGATATGCTCAATTCCTTCATGGTGTTTTTTTTTAGTAAAGAGACTGTAGCTTGTACTGTACATTAAATATAACAAATAATTATTAAAGCAACCAAATTATTTTGTTTGTGGTTCGACAAGGTGTCTGAAAATTGCCAAGATTGATCAAGAATGAAAACATTCCCTTTGCCCAAGCACCTGTCAACTAATTCGCTCTCATAGTAAACAAAATGAATGAAATTACAGCACACGTTTCTGAATTTAAATCTGATATATATATATATATATCTGTCTCTTATACACATCTTCACTGATAAAAAATTGTTATAGAAACAGAGAAATTAATGGTTAATTATCAAGGTTTATTATGGTGCCAGTGAATTATTCCATGGAAAAGTTTGGAAAATATTTGATTATATAATATTGTAATGAGTTATTTGT
>NW_022748342.1:1854098-1858934 GCF_011630105.1 Anneissia japonica | reverse complement strand
TTGTTGGGCGGGGTATTTGGGGGTGTCTGGCAGGTATACCCCACCATTAAAAATGTCTGGCGGTGACCATTCCTGATACCTGGTACTATGCCCAACATTTTCCAGTAGGTTTCATCGGGTTAACTCACAAGCTGATCTAGCTTAATTTTTTGGGTGGGGTATTTGGGGGTGTCTGGCAGGTATACCCCACCATTAAAAATGTCTGGCGGTGACCATTCCTGATACCTGGTACTATGCCCAACATTTTCCAGTAGGTTTCATCGGGTTAACTCACAAGCTGATCTAGCTTAATTTTGGGGTACCGGTTTTTTGCGTCTGGCACGCTGGAAATGTCTGGCATTGACCATTCATGTTATCTTGAACTATGCCGAATATATTCTGATAGGTTTCATTGGGTTAATTCACAAGTTGATCTAGCTCAATTTTTGAGGCCCTTTTTATGCCCCTCCTGACCACACCCACCACAATGGGACCGGCAGATGCCCATTCTCCTACATAGACAGGCACATAGAACATTACTATATACACAGAAATTGGTTAACTTTCCAGCTATGCTGACACCCCTGGGCTCCCGGTCTAAAATCTGAGCATAGTTGTTTTTATTGGCAAATTTATAGATTGTGATTTCTTTTCAGTCCATTTCGACCGTTTTCTCTCTTTTTCTTATCTTATTCTGTATTCTGACTGCATGACTAAAGCTCATCCTGCCATATCTCAGAACCACGATGGACAAGTGAGACTCTGCTTTGGCACTCCTTAGTATTGAGGACGATGAAGCAGACGGCATTGTTAACTTCCTTTGATCATGTTATTAACTTATTTGCAGATGCAAAAGCACGCAAAATTCTGCGAGTTTAAACAATGTTACAAATTCAGCAGCTTACAAGACAATAAGAATACTAATCTGTATGCGATCAACAGCCTTACAAATTAGGATAATGGGAAAGTTCTGAACATCGTAATGCAGTTTCAGTAGTAAGAAACAGGGGTGGCGCCACCGGGGGTGGCGGGGTGCCAGACCCTTCGAGGATAGCTTCCCCCCCCCCCCAGTCGGGGAGAAAAGCCATAATTCGTCGGGGAGAAAATTCAATTCGTCGGGGAAAAAACCCATAATTCGTAAGGGAGAAAATTGAAAATTCTATGTATTTTGTACTCTTAGTAGACTCTAAAATCGATTAAATAAGACTTTGAAAGCCATAAATTGTCAAAAATTTTCGGGGGGTTCGCCCCCCCCCCCACCGGTACACTTTCGGAACATTTTAAGTGACGCTCGACCACATTGCTCTCGTCTGGGAAATCTTCCCCCTCGTTGGGGCATTCTCCACCCCCCGTCGGGCAAATCCTGACGCCACCCCTGGTAAGAAAGAACCTACCATTTGAGAGCTAGAACAGTGCTTATTTTATATTATATTTGGGGAAAGGGGCGCAATTTTCTACTCTTGCCCCCGGGCACCAAAACCTCTAGCTACGCCACTGTTGTGGAAGACGAATAAAGTATTAACAAAACAATCCAGACCATGAGGCTACTAAAGGAGGCTAAACCCAACATGCGAAATATAACTTTGAGAGAAACTTACTTGAGTAAACTGTATCGAACAGAAGAATATGATGAGAAATATAACACGTTTAATTAAAGCCAATTTCCATTTTCCTCTTCTTTTTGAACCCTAGTTCTTATTAATTTGTTTAAAGGGCCAAAATATTATTATACTTTTGTACCAGTAACATTTTAGTGTGGTTCCACAAAGATATTTAAATATTTTGTCAATTTCATATTGTACTTTTTATTTAACTAAAGAATAGGCCAACATGCAACATGTTGTTCACATCATGTGTTGTTTTTGGCATATGTTAAATAAAAATGAATTGCATTCAGTGTATAAACAACTTTGCCACAACCATAATAATGACACGGACTTTTGAAAATTGATTCGACATATCCCCGGGCTGTTGTTGCTGCTGTTTGTGCTGCTATTGCTGCCGTTGTTGTTGGTTGTCGTTGCTGTAACAAAACGTTCTTATACCATTCGCGCAACTTCGGTACCGTATGTCACAAAATGACGTTCACGTAACATTATGTAGTTGTGAATTAATACTTATAATTACTTTATGGTTCTACAAAATAACTTTTTCAACACCAAACGGTAACGTTAATGTAACGTTCTTATAACGTAATATAAAAAAACGATATATCACGAATACATTTTATAAAGGTAAGTTAATATAATATTATTAATTAATTAAACAAGTTAAATAACATAAAATAAATAAGATATGCCTATATTAAGCATGTTATGCTATCAACAAATGTAACAGAGAATTTGAAATGAAAGTAAGGATAATAATCGCAGAAGAGAATCACTAATTGGCACTAATATTGCTATAAAAGAGCAGACGCGGCAATCAAATAGTATCACTGCGTCGTCTTTATGCCACTCCTTACAAGAAATAAGGCATACTGCAGTATTGGGTAATAATAATGATGCAGGCAAATATTGAGTATATAGGCATATTATAGAACGACTAAGTCCAAAAGATATTCGTTAAAAGGTAGTCCACGGGGGGGAAATTAACGAAAAAATTGAACAAATTGATATTAGTTCTGCTTGAAAAAAAATCAGTGGGAAAAATTCTGGAGGAAATATACTTAAACAAACTACGGGGAGAAGATACCGGGGTAGAATTGCAGGTGGAGTGTCCATGGTGCCATTTCCTGTAAAGTAAATGACGTATCGTCGAGCCAGTGGCGGCTCTGGAATACGTTTTCAGGGGTTGGGGTGGCTAAACTGTCAGACAGGGGGGTTTGAGCTTGAATGCCTGAGAGGGAGGGTTTGGGAATGAGATTTTTTTTTAAATAGTGACTTAAGTCCCTGCCCACCCCCCGCTGGCGCCGCCATTGCCTCAAGCGCCAGTCACATGAAAAGTGGGGGACAGGAATCAATTCAGACACACCCATCCAGTAAAGGTACATTTTATCTCCCCTTGTTTATTTTCGGCAGCGTCTGATGATACTCTAATGACTTTCAGTGTATTTCAATTTGTTTAGCTAGATATAGTTTATACTTCATACACGTCTTGATTGATATGCAAACTTTGTACGAAGTCCGCGTTTTGATAAAAGTAAATCAGAATCTAAACGCCCAAATAATTGTGCCTTAACTATTTACATAAAATGTTATGTAGTTTATTCATTCATTGTCTCCATTATCGCTACGTATAACAATCTAACAATGTAGCGTGCAAGTCATCACCTCTTGAGCCAAAGGTGCATGTGCGGTTCAGATATAATTTGGTTATTTTCAAAGATAATTTGTGATAGGATTGGCTTAGATCAACATATTACAACTTGGGGTTGAACGACGTACGGGTTCTATCATTTTAAAATCATCGTGATTTAGTGTATCCAGAACATTAGGTGAATTAACGTTCAAAGAGAAAGATGTTGGGTGGTAGGCTCTCTCTGATTGGAGTGCTTATAGCTATCTTTTCCGTAACAAGCGGTATGTACTTGTATACTTCATTGTTGTCATTCTATTCTTGTTTCGATGTTTTATATTCACACTAATAACCAATTAAACAATAATAATAACAATCACTTCTAATGGGCCTATTGTTTTTCCTTGGAATAGTACAGTAACGTTCCACCAGTGGCACCTCAGCGGCTGTAGAATATTTTCGCAACACCATTTCAATCATCATTATTGATGTTTGTATGTATCCCGTTATATGCGTTTTTTTGTATATATGTGTATATACATACACATCTAGATGTGTATAAGAGACAGGTATACAAGTACATACCGCTTGTTACGGAAAAGATAGCTATAAGCACTCCAATCAGAGAGAGCCTACCACCCAACATCTTTCTCTTTGAACGTTAATTCACCTAATGTTCTGGATACACTAAATCACGATGATTTTAAAATGATAGAACCCGTACGTCGTTCAACCCCAAGTTGTAATATGTTGATCTAAGCCAATCCTATCACAAATTATCTTTGAAAATAACCAAATTATATCTGAACCGCACATGCACCTTTGTCTCAAGAGGTGATGACTTGCACGCTACATTGTTAGATTGTTATACATTGTTATATATAGTTAAGGCATAATTATTTGGGCGTTTAGATTCTGATTTACTTTTATCAAAACGCGGACTTCGTACAAAGTTTGCATACTGTCTCTTATACACATCTAGATGTGTATAAGAGACAGCGATAATGGTTGACATATGCACAGCCATTGAGAAAGATTTTTAATTATTTATTTTTTTTTTATAAATGAATGAATAAATGAATACCTGTAACCCAAGATGGGACTCAACATGTACTCCCCCCACCCCTCCTCCCCGGATTATGTATGATAAATTAAGTTGAACAGGTCTATTAGAATATTAGGCCTAATTTATACAAATAAGTAAGTCGTGTATACTACCTGTAGCATTATACGATAAAGAGAATCCATCCATTCCGACGGATTCATCCGTGATGAAACGAAACCAGATCTCTCTACCATCAAGTGTAAATCGATTAATCTCGAGGTTGACCATATCACCCGTTATGTACTTGGCATTTTTTATATCACTGGAATTAGTCCCAACGCCATAATACAGAAAATCAAGCTTGTTTTCTAATTGGAATTAATCGATCGCTACGTCATAGGAGGAAGCCATCGGAGTATCAACGATATATGTACAATCTAAATTATCTTCATACACACCACCAGGAGGAGAAGGCTTATTTGGACTAGAGAAACTACCAGTTACACCTTTGTATGTTCCACCACATGATAGTTCTCCTGCAAAGACAAAAATCACGTCGATTAATACACACACAT
>NW_022748342.1:1843589-1852295 GCF_011630105.1 Anneissia japonica | reverse complement strand
TGATAATGATGATGATGATGATGCTGATGATGATGTCATGATGATTATGATGATGTTAATTATAGCAATAATGATGATGATAATGATGATATATTAATAATCTACCTTCACATATCAAAATAACTAGAAAATCCGTGTATATCTTGGCCTATATTATAAAGAAAAGAACTTTGGGAATACAGTACAGTACTTGTAGTTCGTTGATTGTAGTACGAGACTACGATTGTCGCCCTCATTAGTCCCCCTGCTCTACTACTTTCAATTTTTCAAACTAAGTTTGGGAAGACATCAGAGACGCACCAAACCTGGAACCAATTCGGAACTGACTGAACTCACTGCGCACTAGCTCCATGGCCAAGATAGTTCTTTGCTCCAAGCAAGAGGCGCAGCAGCGGACGCAACAACTGACGTACTGTAACGTAGGACCGTGCTGTGGTGGAGAACGAGTTTCTTGTTAATTCTATTCCTCAGACTCATGATTAGGCGGTTCATTGGCCTTTAAGTATTAAATTCAAAATGTGTGTTCACAAACATTTTCTGCGATTTCAGCAAGGACTTTTAACTGTATTAGCTAGGCCTTAGCCTAAGGCTTAGGCTACTGTAGGCCAGGCCTAGGCCTAGCCTAGCCTAGGCCCCTAGTAGTAGCAGGAGAGTACGCTACGCCTGCTGCTACTAGGCATAGGCCGAGGCCCAGGGCTAGGCCAAGGACCCGCCGCTCTAGAAGCACTACAGTATTACCTCTAGTCTTGTCTGGCCTAGCCTTTTCTAGGGCTCAGCCAATGCCGTAGCTAGGATTTTCAAACGGTGAAGGACAATATCAATCAAGGTGGGCCAACTTTACGCGTAAATTCAAATATTATGTGGACCCATTTTCTTAAAGTTGACCCATTTTATGCAAAAACATGAAAAATCTGGACCCAAAATTTACCCATTTTAGAGTAAATTAGAAATCTGGACTCATTTTGCATAAAAATATAATTGCATAATTTGGACCCATTTTTAAGAATGTTGACAATTCTTTGTGGACCAGTTACAAACATTGTGTGGAACTGTCCCAATAGCTGGCTATGGCATTTATTTGCTCTAGACTAGCCTAGGCCTAGACTCCAGACTGTATAGTAAGGCATGCGCAGGGATAATATCCTTTGTGCAAAAATTTGGCATAGAAGTCTGTCCATGCATTTCGGAAAATAAGGGCCGATTTCCGAAAATTGACGCGTCAGCAGAATTGTATTACACCATGACCTTCTTGTCTGCATTTCATAGCATCACTCAAGATATATGTAATGAACTTTAACTAAACAAAATGAGTATTTAAAAATTGTAGTATACAATATTTAATTTTGTATTAAAATGTATTGTTAGATAGATATTCTATTTTTTTATTTTCTGTCAATGCTGATTCATGCTTTTAAAAAAAAATTATTGTAGTGTAGGCTTACATCAATGGATAAAGAAGATTAATATAAAATATATAGAAGTGAATAAATACAGAATGGTCGAAGTAAAGAATAATTTTCCATTGGGTTACCAGTAGGACAATGATAAAAATGCATTAAAAACAAAAAAAAAAACATTTCCGTTTTTCATCAAATATATACTCACTTCATTTTTCTACATATAATGATAATAAAGTGAGCAGCCCGGATCCCGGAGTGAGTACCGGTAGATATTTGTTGATGAAATGTGTCCTAAATAAAAATGTATTATAAATAAATATATTTTTGAATCTTGAATCTGTTTATTTATATTTTACTCATATCCCATTGGAATCCGATTCTTTTCTTCGGATAAATTGGTCGTCCTGAATCTACTTATTTTATAATATATTTTACATTAATGCAATCTCCTTTACGCAATTGATTTACACTGAAACAGCGAAATATATATTATTTAAAAAACGACAAACAAAACCCCTACTAACGGAATGAATTCAGAACTGACAATTTTTCTCTTCCGTGGGATTCACACCTACCGGTACCTTTATTTCAATATTATTTTGTCAGAACTGTAAAAAAATTTTTTCGATTTTCCATTTTTGTAATATAGCCTGCATATTAAATAGATAAGTCCTATTATTCCAATAATAATAATAATAATGTGATAATGATAACAATAATAAATAGTTACGGTAGGCCTACAGTTTTGTATATTAGGCCTAATTATAACATAATAAAGTAGTAATTTTTGTGGTTCAGTGTGGTGTTGTGTGGTCCGTGTTATTTAGTAGGACTGCTAACAACCAATGCAAACTATGCAGCAATTAAGATTCCGCGCACTTTTTTCCTAACGATTTTCTTTACAGTATGGCCTAGACTTAGGAGGGCCTAGGCTAGGCCTAATATAGGCCAAAGGAGACAGGGCATGGAACAGGTAACCACATAGAAACCCTCAAAAAAGGTCAGACAATTAAGGGATGTGAAAGGCTTATTCAGATTTCTCAAGTACAGTACTACAGAACTTCAGTTTTTTGCAAAATTAAAGACGTATAGAAATAGACAAAAACACTACAGAAGTTTACCATTAGCCTAGACTGACCCATGAATAGGTCTGAAATCCAGAACAAAATGACTTCCCATTAGAGGAGACTGTTTATATTCCTTGTTTTTACATACTTATTTTTTTAAAGATCATCGGAGGAGGGCGGAATAAAAATAAAAATCATTTTTGTTATTTATCAAATAGTTTTGCCAAAAACATCCAGACGGAGGAGAAAATAAAAATAAAATTATTTTGGTAAATGTAAAATAGGATGGTTAAATTTTTGAAATATAATTAAGAAGAAATATACATATCTTCGGAGATTTCAAGGCAGCTGAGGGCGTAATAAAAATAAAGAAAAACTTTATTCTTTTTTATCTGAAATGTCCACTATTTGGTGGCGGCGGGTGGGCTAATTGGCTAAAAATAAAATTTTATTTGAAATCATCAATATTTGCAATCGGCAGGTTCGCTAAACAAGGTATTAAAAAGTCTTGCCTTAGGATATTTGGTTACGTTGCCCCTCCAGGCAACTACGTTGCCCCTCCAGGCAACTTGTGCTTGTCAGATGGACGGATGGTTTTTTTTTTTTTGTGTAACACAAAGGTAACCCACGAAAATCGAAAGAAGAATATCTGATAAATTATTGTGAAAACTAAGAAAAAAGTAGCCTGTAAATCTTTATATTGTCCTGTTTCTTTGATTTTTCACAGCTGTTATTATCCTGTACCTGTAATTTAAGCAACCCATTTTGCACTCGAGAAAAATGTTTAGGTGCTATGAAAATTATGTATTTACAATACTCAGATATTTGAAGACTTGGTACTGAAATGTATTTTACTAATATGAGAAGTCTGGCTTATTTGATCAGAGTTTTAGCCATCGGTATAGAAAATGTTACATATGGTACATAAGCCTACATATACCAGGGAGATGTAAAAATATATTAGGCCTAATATGTCTGCGCTGGAAATATATCCTCACAAAAATTAGGCCTAGAAATATATAATCAAGTATAGTGCAGTAGCATGATTCTGTGCACCAGTTTTTCCAGCAATTTTACGTGCAAACTTAAGCTAGTTTTTTATGTTAAAATTAAAATGTATGGGAAGCCATGATGATGATATTACTAAATGATAGTACTAAAATTTATGTTTATGGCACTTCTAAATGGCTGGAAAGGACATTTTCAAACTTAAATTCTCAACAATGTAAAAAAAAAATGTCGCTTAAATCGGCCTTTGCATTTTACTTTCGAAACTATGAATTTCCACTGGTCATGAGATATTTTTTTAGGGCTAGCATGACTCCTTTAAAGGCTTGGGCTTAAATGCACTTTATAATGTGCATTTACACAGTGACAATAAAATGTATTTTATTGTCACCTTGTGAGGGTCAAGTGAGATAATCATCTTGCGAAGATAGTGTAATGAGTGATACCTACCAATCAACAATTTTTATTTGCTTTAATGGGATGAGCGAAAGTGCATAAACCTGATTAATATCACTAACACACCTGCACTAACATAAAAATACAATGACTGGCAATTTAGTGAAAAGTAACACTTTGTCAGTGCTTTTAATTTCTTGCAAGAATGGAGGAATAAAGTGTTAGCTATTGGATATTGTCTATTGGCTTGACATCAACCAATAACACGGCAGTTTGCAATCCCTAAACACAATTCATTTACACACAGTTTCATCGGGATTGCCTGGTCATTAACATACTTTTATAATGTGATTTTTTGTACTTACTTGCCTGTAAGGTTTAACTAATTGAATTTGAATATGCATATAGATTAAAAAAATAATACATTTGTGTTAGCTTAAACCTATAATGTTCATTGACAGTGTTTATCTAATAACTATAATTTTCATTTGTTTTGTAGTCAACACTGAGTGCAATGCTCCTCAGACGATTAACAGCCCTGCTGCGAATGTTACTTCTTTATTCTGGCCTGATGTGTACCCAGAACAAGTGGACTGTACATACAACATCATGACAGAAGCTGCTGCCCTCGCACTTGTATTTGACTCTTTTGATATCAGAAGTGGAGACTATTTACAGATTAAGGATGGCGATACGGTTTTGGTAACCTAACACATGATTTCCTTTAATAAAAAAAAAAAAATTTATACTCCATTAAAAATGAAAAAAAGTCACGAACACACTGTATTATACTACGGTTTTACGGCTGTCGGCTGACAAATCCAACTCCACTCCCTATGAGTCTAGACTACACGACACCATCTGCTTATTCTCTGGGGTTTGACGGTATCTTCATTAAAACGATCCATTGTGCATGTTGCGCCATTGCATTCACCATAGAATCGCGTTGGCTGATGACTGTGGGTGCCCGGCATATGATACTGCCCGTGTTAATATCTGGAAAAACCACACAGATTCAATTTCTTTACAGTTGTAAATACTGTTTCTCATAAAACACAGAACTTTTTAACATTTTTTATTCAGAAACGATGTTATAAATATGTATTTGTGGTTGTACAGAAACATGCTTTGAACACCAACTGCAACATAATATGATAACATTAAATTGTTAACTGGGTTTGCAGGCCTTTATTGAGCCTGAGTTCTCTTAGAGTCATTATCGGCTAGATATAATACCGATAATGACCCTTTTTTGTCTTCATAGCTAATAATCCCTAAAATCATTATGTTTTAAAAGTAGTCTCTAATTGAAGGGACATCTTTGAAATCTCATAGAATCACTATACTTGACTGGCACTAAATGTGGTGTTCAGATTGCCCTATTTAGATGGAAATTAAGAAATTTAATACATTAAAATGTTTTAGAATGGATGTACAGTAACTGCATGCTGTTATTTATTCTTAATAATGGATTAATTTAGAATCCATACAGTCCTCTACTTGTTTTAACCAGCTTTCCATTAAAATACACAAATCATCATGTTATGATGTGCATTGGCTAATATTTTTATGTTTAAGTCATATAACAAAGTTATACAAAAAAATAGAATCTAGATAGTACCTTATCCTACCATCATCATCATCATCAGGACCATGGCATCATCCCTTGTCAAACAATTTCTTATGCACCTTCTTTTCCCTGCTTGATACTTTTGAAGATAACATAATTCTTCATTTACTTCTTTATGCTTTACACCATTTCTAGTATCACCATTAATTTAGTACCTCCACTAATTGGTTCCAAAGTAAGCTGTGCTAAAAATAGGGGTATATTTGTAGTACTGTACAGTATTTAGTTTAAAAAATAAATTTTCTTCAAATATTTTATTTGAAGTTAATAATATAATATTCAAAATAAGCAATTCAAATGCAAAATTGTATTTATCTAAACATAGACGGTACCTGTAAAACGTATCTGACAATGTGTGGCAGGGTGTTGTTTACTAATGTTGTTTGGCTACACTTTATCTACAGCGCCTCAGTGGCTCAACTTTGCCAAAAAATTTCATCAGCACTGGCAAAGAGGTTGAAGTTACCTTTCACTCAGAGGGCTTTGCCAATACAAGTGGTACAGGGTTCCGAATGCATGTGGAAGATAGAACGGAAGGTTAGTCAAAAAATATATTTTATAAGCTTTTTCTTTTAGGAAAATAATTCATTATTATTTTAGCTCAATGCAAACTGTATGTATTTCAGGCGTGGATCCAGTATGGGACATTGGTGCACATGCTTCATGCATATATTGAAATTAGCACTACTGACTTATCTATTCTGAATATGTCGTTTGAACAATTCTGGATCCGCCCCTGTATATTTAATATGAAAACTGTCCTATTATCCTCTGCATCGTAGTCACCTTCATCAGATTCAGATATATATATTTATTCACACAATGCATAATGGTGGTAATAAGACAAAAATAATATAGATGCAAACAAAATCAAATGCAATTGTGTCTGGAGAAGCCAAATAAGCCCAAAGGACTTTAAGGCTGGCTCCACAAGAGAAAAACTGAAAAGTAATCCATCATCACTGTCAACATCATCATTATCATCATCATGATCAACGTTGCTATCTTCATTAACATTGCTCGTGAATTTAGCAACATTAGGGACAAGTATTGATCTTGTTTTTAATTTTATTTTATCACTTGATAAAAAATTGCATTTTACATATTTGGTAACCTGTTATTTTCTCCAAAGTTGAATTAACCAATATATACTTTTTGCAGGTATACCAGACCCAAAGGAGAATATAGTGAAAGAGGATTTAAAGTCAGCCTCTATCTTGCGTCTCACTTCATCCAACTATCCTAACAGGTACCCTGTAGTACAGAAACAAGTGTTTGAAATCTCTACTTCTTCAGGCCTGCCAATGGTTATTGATGTCCTAGATGTTGATCTGGAAAACAAGTATGACTTCATAACATTCAATGATTCTGGAGATTTACAGATAACACTTACAGGAAACCAAATGGTAATGGCGCCATATCTCTCTGGTCCTAGTGTCACCATCACCTTCACCAGTGATTATTCTGGTAGTGGTCGTGGCTTTGCTGTTACTTTACAAGAGTTTGTTGGCGGTAAGTCGCTGCTTTCTTAGCCTTGTTATTATTTGGTGGGGCATGGTCATCAATGACAAGGCTCCATAATAAATGTTTGTAGAAGATACCTTATCTGTTGCATTTATCTTACTCCTTGAATAATAATAATAGATATAGAATATTAATTATAAGTATTTTCAAAATTGAATAATTAAATTAAATTATTAATTAGATAGATAATTGAATTCTATGTATATTCAAGGTGATTATAGAATAAATAGATAATTTTTAATCAATAAATAATTGAATTACATGTAAAGTAAAGATGTGTTATTCATTGTGCTAAATGATATTTAATTATACAGTAATTGAAATAGAAAAGTAATGTTTAAAAGTAATATTTTTTAAATAGATAAGTAAATAATTGGTGGATAATTAATTGAATTATACATAAAGTAAACTCAAGTTTCAATTTCCTAAAGTAGATCGTCAGTCTTAAAGATTGTGGAAGGCTGATTGAGAGCATCATTCTGCAAGCTTTTTACTTCACATCAGCCTACTTTAGGCACCAAGCTAGAGACCACATTCCAAATCTGCCAAGAAGTTCCGATCATGAAATTTACCTCCATGTTCTTATAATATACAATAATTTGACATCATTATCTGTTCTTTTGACAAAATTTCTTATAAACTGCATATTTACTATATCAATGAAGTGTCCTGGGCGTCCTCATGGGCCTTCCAAAAATGTTATGTAGCCCAATATTTAGACCATCCCATTTTAGCCAGGAAACATATGAAAATGTTTTTTCAAGGTATGCATTAATAGATCCCCCAACATCGTCTCCCAGAGCATTTTCAGTCTAAATTATATAGAATGTATTTTTAAAATGGAAGAAGATTGTTGGCCAAAGCTGTTACTTAAAGCCCTAACTGCATCTGAAAATATCAATAACTTGAATTATAAGTTACTTGGTTGTGTCAATAATATATTTCAGAAATGTAACATTAAGAGTATTTTCCTTATATTAAAAATAATCAAGATATACCCAATCCTATATGGGCAGCTGAAATAAAACATGCTCTAAAACAAAATTCGTTAAATTTCTGGAAGGACGATATTAAAAAAAAACCTTCTATTGTAAAATGCTCCTTAATTAAAACGTCACTAAGTATTAAAGAGTACCTTCTTGACGGTACTGATTTTGAAGGAGTGTCAATAAAATTTTAGCTCTGTTCAAATACACTCTTTTTCCAACAGCGAACTAAAAAATGGTCTAGTGATCAGAATGACACGGGAATTTGTAAGGTGTGCAATGATAATTCCATTGTACACATTGATCATTTTCTGCTTGTATGCCCAGTTCTTGAAAACATTAGAAGGATGGAAATATTACACTTTAAAAATAATCTCCAATCACTAAACTTTCACCACGTTTGTGATAAATTTAACTCTTTAAATATTACAGAAAAAGTATGTTTTAATCTTGGCAATGAAAATGAATTATATAAAAATCAAATTATTGTGAAAATTGATAAATTTAACAAATCATTGTCCAAAAACCTGTGGAAAGAAAAGTCATAATAATTGCATGCCTCTACCTCATAAGTAATCTCTTGTGTTGTTGTGTTTTGATTTGAAATGTATTTTTTTAATGTGCTTATCTGTATCTTAATAATGTAATAATTTGTTAACTTAAAAATTAGTATTACCACAGTACAACCGTACTTG
>NW_022748342.1:1840809-1843517 GCF_011630105.1 Anneissia japonica | reverse complement strand
TCTTTCTCATTGAACGCACCAAATTGTTGTGTGCCACTGAAACAAAAGTGTATGTTCAGTTGAATAAATAAGTAAATAAAAATTTTTATTTTGAATTAATATTCTCATATATTTATTTATCTAAATAGATGTTGAAGAGAAGGAATTGCCATCAGACCCACCAGCAATGACAATTCGTAACTACACACACAGTGTACCTTCAGATGGAGGTATGGTAGCATCGTATCAGTTGACAGTAGTGGTGAACCCATGTATTTTAAGAAATGGAGATCCTTTATCATTAAGTTCCAATCGAGCAGCAAGCACATTCTAATAGTATTAATGTTGTGATATTTATTATTTTGGAATGAAAAGTGAAATGCATTGTTTATCATACTTAATGTGAAAATGTATTATTCGTACCTTCATTCCTTCTTTGTAATTTCAGTGAAAATTACAAGTCCTGACTATCCCAACTCTTATCCTGACAACCTGCTTTATATTTGGTTATTTACTGGTATTCCTGGCCAACGGCTCCGACTGGACTTTTTTTATCTTGAGCTGGAGAACACGTGAGTAATGCGTTGGTAATGACAGAAGAACTTCAGTAATAAAAAGGGAGGTTTTATGAGGATGATAGAATTAATCTTTACCCATTGTGGTTTCAGTCCGTAACAGCCTATAGTATGCAAATATGTACTACACCACAGGTCTTTTAATTACTGTATCTACAATCCTTGCTTCAACATTTCATTCATCTCTTTAGCCAAGACGAAAAAGAGTTTTTTGTTCAACTTTTTTTTATTGCTCACATGTCGTTCACCCTAATGCCATCGCATTCTAATAATATTGGTGGTGCTCATGATTTAGAAAACAAACTATTTCATAATAAAAAATTTCTATTTAAGATGAATTATAAGGCCAAAAAGAGAAATTGTTGTGTTGCGCTTAACTGGAAAAAATTCAGATGGTCAGTCGGTCGGGCCTCAAACTACAGTCTCTATGACTATGAGGAACCTAGGAATAAGGTCTCCTAGGCACCACAATAGAACGATGGCAAGCTTGCCAAATAAAAAATATTCAAATTATGAAGAAATAAATACTAACCAAGTTTAAATTGAAGTAAATCTAACAAAAATAAATCAGTTTAAAGAAAGATTTATTTGGCTCTGAAACGTAGAATAATTTGTGCATCCGATCCACACGATCATAAACGGGCAGGTATTTTTTTCTTTCTTTATTTCTTTCTTTCTTTATTCTGGATACTTAATCAACTTTTATATCCTAAAGGTCCAGTTTAATAGTTAAAACATTAAAATAAGAAATAAAATTAAGTTAAGAAATTAAATACAAAAACTAAAGAAAATTTGGTATACACAGAAAGCAAAATGAAAATGTAATATTTACATCAAATTTTTGAAGAAAGTAAACTTCGAGAAAAAAAGAAGAGAACTATTTCGTTCATAGTTGGCCTAAAACTGTAGCAGAGCCTAAAATGCCTATGTACTGACTAGCGATGGCTAGACGTAAGCCTGTTTTTATTTATTGTCCAATATACCGTAAGGTAATGAATACATTGTACAGCAGTAGTAAAGAATAGCCTTGGCCTAGATCTGGTCATGACTTGACGTACAGCTCAGCTTGAGAGATCTGATGTTACGTGGATACATCGTCGTTGTGCTCAGTTCTCAAAAGTATGCCTTCTATTTTACTGATTTTACGCGTGCATCTATGGCCCAATTTTGGTAAAAATATATGTCTGTTTTAGATTTTATGTTCTAAATGTTAATTTCGGAAGTGGTATTTCTCGAATTTGTACTGGAGGGAAAGGAAGACCTTTGAACAAAATTTCAGAAAAAAAAAATACCGACCCGATATTTTTGGGAAAATTTTGGTTGGTCGCGAAGGGCAACACAATATATATATATTTTTTTGGACCTAATGTTACTTATTTGTACTTTGTTTTACCAGCTATGATGTCTTGGTTATTGGTACTGGTAATGACCCAATGGACATGTCATCAAGATATGCCATCTTTACCGGCTCTAATCTACCAGATGGAATTGTTCTCGATTCGGAATCAGCGTGGATTCAATTCCGAACCGATGCTAGTATATCAGGAAAAGGTTTTTCCTTAACAGTGAACACAGCTTCTGGTAAGTGAAAACCTGTTGATGGTGAAGAAAACAAATACAATAAGACATCCTTGGTACCAAGGGGTGTTCGTAAATTGAAAAATTTGTAAACTAAATCGCGTGTCAGTTAACAATACCAAGGCCTGGCTGTCCCCTGCCATTGAGTGCCGATAGGCTGATGGCAGCCAGGCCTAACACGAACCGACAGTGCAGCAGCGTAGTCTACCATGCTAGAGCCTAGCTGAATTTTCCTTCGATAAAAACCAAATTGTTTAATTGTTGACATTCTTCCACTTAAAATGGATATGAAACGGTTTCTAGAAATCCAAAATCTTGTCATCATTGTTTAGAAAGTCATTGGAAAACCTCGGACACCCAATATTAAACGTATTGGACAATGCCTTACCCCCAAAAATTCCCCCCGAAAGTCACTGAAAATCTTTTTGTGACGTCACAAAAAGATAAGTTTGTACTGCGAGGATAGGGAATGTGGAGGTTATTTGCCAATTGACACAATACAGTGATGGTAATAGCTAATCCGCTTTACATTTTTGTTCCTGGATATGTATTTCATCGTAAATGATTAAAATTTGG
>NW_022748342.1:1773771-1839477 GCF_011630105.1 Anneissia japonica | reverse complement strand
CAAATACTAGCTGAAACATGTGATTAGCATTTACGGCGAATGCATAAGATTTAGGCCTAGTAGTGTAGATAGTAGACCCCAGAACTGCTGCTGCTAGGCCTAAGAAGTAGTATAGGCCTAGGCCTAGATTAGTAAGGTACGATTTTGTACATCATCTTCATAGCAATCTTTGGCGCAAAATTGCTAGGCCTACGTAGGGTAGGGCCGCCGAGGGCTAGCCACCACCCCCACCCTAACTAGACTAGGCTAGGCCATGCCTAGCTAATAATATATGCTACTTAGGCCTAGCCTAGCTACTTTACTTACTTACACTTTCAACCTCCCGTTTTCGTCGGTATATAGATTTCGTTGTTTTTCTTTTTTGGTCTGAGATGGCATTTCCTCAACATCTTCTTCCTCGTTGTCCTTTATTCTACCCACTTATTAAAAGTTTTTATATTTTTATCTTTCTTGGGAAAGAGGAATAACGATACTTTTGGGTGACTTATTTGCGTTCTATTGAAGCCCAATAATACACAACAACCGTTCGGCATCTTGTTTGTTTACTTTTCGTCGGCGATTATCGTGTCAAAGTGCAATTTGATTGACCAATCACAAATCACTTACAGTCGGGAATATAACGCGGTTGTTTCAAATTATCTGAAGGATCGCAGTGGGTTTAGAATGCGTATGAAAACCATAGAGATATAATAAGAATACTAGAGCGCTAACAGCAATGTATTCGATGTTCGAAATACGCAGAGCTGTGTGTGTGTACCATCCAAGATGGCTGCCATATATTCAGCCTACCATCCAAGATGGCTGCCATAGATTCAGCCAATCAAATTTCGCCTGAGCACTATCATTTTCAATGGCGCCCTCAATTTACACAGAAAGTTCAGTACAGCTATGTTTGAAACTCGAGCGTTGCGGTGTTTGGGTGTAATGTACTTTATTTTTGAATAAGATGCTTCACTTGGCCTCGTTTTGGCTACGACAGTTTAATAATTTGTCATTATCAATACTAATTGTCATTATGAAATAATATTCAGTCAGAGGGCTTATTTATGGTAATAATATGCATACTAAGCCTGAAGGTGGCGCTTTCCTACGGCAGCCATCTTGGATGGTACACATACACAACTCTGCATTGCTGCGCCATCTTGTCAGCACTCTAGTTGTTTATTAGCTCTATGATGAAAACAAAGATGGCGTATCGACATATCGGCCATTTTTCGGAGAAATTACTTTACAAATGTTTTTATTAATTTCTCAAATTCAACAAATTGTTCAAGGTTAGTATTTTGTGACTGGTTTATTGACTACCCAAGGATTCCAAAACCTTCATTCATTGGATTTTTGAAAATGGTTTCATATCCATTTTAACAAAATGTTATTTTAACTCCTATTCAAACATCTTGTTTTATGGACCTTTCTGTCATATTCTTTCTAGTTGTTAGATTGCCGAATTCCTTCCTTCGTTCCTTTCACCATTGATCGATGGTGATGTCATCAGGGGCAAGGACCATTCGTAAAATCGACGTTTGTAAAATGACGTTTTACTTTATTATGAAAATGTTGATGTAGAGTATTTATAAGAATGATAATGATGAGAGTGTACTGTAGTTTATAGCTGGGTGGTTAAGATACTTTGCATCCAATTCCAGGGTCATGGGTTCAAACCTTGTGACAGTCAACTGAAATCAACTTCACTCCCTAGGCTTACTAAAAAGGCTCAAGCTCTGTCCACACTGTCCATACATAGTCTTGATATGCCTATATATAGTCATGATGTGATGTCATCATGACAATATTTAGGCATGTCATGTTTTTTCAGATAGAATTTGATAGATGGACAAGGTTTTGGTATAAAAATGTATTGTCCATGCAAAATACCAAAGAAACATTCGAAAAACAAATTTTGAATTAACTTTGCTGATTTTGAATTAACATAAAAATTTGAACATAGAAATTAATATATTTAAAAAATGTTTACTCATCATTTTACCACAGCAAAAATGAGAGAAACACTTCACTGGAAGTGTTGTATTATTTTTATTATAATTATCCAGTTTAAAAATGAGGATACACATTATTTAAATTCAATAATTTCTATGCTCAAGTTTATAATTTGTATGTTGCTGCAAAATGAGCAAGATAGTTAATTTCAAAATTATTTTTTTATGATTTTTTTTGTCATTTTTAAGAGATAATACATCTTAGTTTATAAGCAAGCCTTTCACTATTTGAATTTAACAGATTTGACTATTCTTATTAATGAAAATGTACAACTACTGTCTTGACCAATATAAATATAAAAAAATGAAGGAATTATTAAACAATCAACACATAACAATAGGAATTGAAGTAATGTTGCACTTTTGGTTTTCTAGATTGCATTTATGAGTACAGCTTGGCAGAGGGTGAAAAACGTGACGTGTCATACGCGTCAATTGATGCAGGCTACTGTCAATGGGTCATCAGGGCAGAACGTGGCAAACACATACAACTAAGTTTTTCACAGCTGCAATTAGGTATGTAAACTTCAGAAAACTAAATTGAAGTACTTTGTTGTTAAAGGATAAATAAAGTTTGACTTTGACTTTGACTTTGAATTGTTAAATATATTGACTATTCAGATATGCAATGCTACAAGACAGCCAGACATAAATAAATAAATTTTACTTTTTTTATATTTTGTTAAAATATACTACTGGGCCAATGAAAATAGGAAGTTGGCCCAGAAATTAAGATTAAATAATATACAGTAGTAGGCACCAGAAGCCGTCAATAAAGTTTAGCTGCCTCGATTTTCTAAATTTTGGTATTGGATATAAAAATGCTGACATAATGCTGTTGCCAGCATTGGCACTCATTAAACACAATCTTTCGTTTGATTGATTTTGACCGAGATTTTACCCAAGAATTAGTTCCCAATTATACTTTTGTATTGTTTTTGTTTATAATAAGGACTTAAAACATCATTTTTCTTTCCTTTTTTTCTTTTTGCAGAAAATCTATATGAGACCCTAGAATTTGGCACAGGCTCCAACCCTGCCAGTGCAGCATCAAGGTTGAGAGTATTAACAGGAACAACAGGCCTTGCAACCTACACTACACCTAGTGATGGCATTTGGCTAGCTGCTACTATTAGAGAGAGTGTATCTGGGTTTAAAGTACAAGTATCTGATGGTATGTCTTTGCATCTATCATGTTTACTTATCAATTAGTGATTGCTTTTATCGGATAATGAAATGAATATGTATACATCGTGGGTAGAATATTTTCACATGATTTGGAAAATTAAGTCAAGTACTATAATTTGGCTATCAGATGTATTGATAACATAACATTAAAGACAAGTAAGATTAATTGATAGTTTCACGTCCCCGCCCTCGTCAAATTTTGGAGCCTCATGAAAATTTTACTGCTTGCTATTTTTCAAAAAAACATTTATTTTTTTATGGACAATGAAAATAGTAACTAACTGATAAAATGATGTCAAGCACCTAAGAATAGGTGGGAACATTAATGGCAGAAATACATTACAAAGATTCATTTTACTTCTTTTATAAAAAAAAAACTATTTTAAATATGTACGAGCCTGTTTACTATTTGTATATAGGATGGTAAAAAGCAAATGGTAAATACCCTCATAAAATGTTGGAGCCTCATGAAATAATTTACTATTTGCTATTTTTGAAAAAAACATTCATTTTTTCCATGAACAATAAAAATAATGACTATCTGAAAGAATTATGTCAAGCACCTAAGAAGAGGTGGGAACATATATGGCAGAAATAATTACAAAGATTTATTTTACTTTTATAAAAAAAAATATATTTTTAGTATTTGAGTAATTTCACAGTAAATGGATATGATATCCTAACATTTTCATGGAAAAATAGAATACAGATGATTTTGGCTAAACTCTGATAAAACTATGATATCAATGTTTTGGAAAAGGGGTATTATAAGATAGTTAAATTATCTTTTCAAAAGAAATATGCATGTTTGTATTTTAATACACTACAAATCCTATTCCCATATAACGGACGAACAGGATTTTGACATACATTTGGGTCAATGACTTTCTATTGTAGATGCACCAAAAATAAAGTGCGTGATTACCAATTTTTCTTTTTTACTTACTGTATATATTCACTAATTTGATAAACATTTAAAAGTAGCAGATATATTTCTTTTTTAGGAATATTGGGCCATTTTTAAATTCCTAAATTTTTTGACATACAATGTTACGTCTGTTACAAAAAACCATCAAATTGCATATTTTTTTAATAAAAAGGGTTTTATTTTTCTTTCTAGTGTTTTATCTTATTCGTTTCCAATATATTTCTTATAGAAATAATGAATCCATCCTTATAATACAATTTAAAAAAAATATCCTCCATCTAATTTTAGACATTTTTGTCATGTAACATTTTTGTATGGTGAAATATGGCTAAAAAGTATGTCAATTTATCATTATATTTTTTACTGTGAATTGTGTGATCATGAAATGATTTTTAATATGTATACTCATTGATATGATGATAAAAATGTAAAAATTTTTAATTTTAAACAATAAAATCTTTAGTTATAGCTTCCTAAAAAATATTGCTTGGAGCATGTCTATTTACTGTGAAATTGCTCACTTATCTGTCTGTTTATCATTAGTATATAGGATAGTAAAAAGCAAATAGTAAATACCCTTACCAAAAAATAATTTCAAATCCCGGACGTGAAACTAACAATTAATTTCATTTGGCCTTATAATACATATTATAATAAGTATTGGTACATCACTGGTACAGTTTATACAAATTGAACTTAAACTAAACCTCTTGAACTACATAACTTATGAGATAAGAAAACAAGCTTTTATATTTACATGCTTTCTTTGTATACTACTATTTAATAATACAATATTTTAGTCATAAAGTATGCTAATCAAGTCATTGAAATGTTTTAATATGAATTATACAATGAAAATTAGAAGTAATAAATAAAGAAAAAAGAAAAGAATAAAGAAGATAACATTTTTTTTATACAATGTTAATTGAAGTATTTTATTATTATTTATCAGCCAGTATATCTTTACTATTACTAAAGTAAAACTAAATAAATAATAAAAAAAATAATGCTACAGATATAATTAAATCTGGATTTCTTTTCCAGATGGGTGTATGATTGAAAGTATATTTGAAGACCAAGGAGTGATAACATCCCCAGGCTACCCACTCACTTACCCCAATGATGCAGATTGTATTTGGATCATACAAACAGCTGGTGAATACAATATTCGCCTCAGGTTTAATGACTTTACAACCGAAGGTTTCTATGATCGTTTAATCATCGGTGGAGTAAATGATGGATCTGATCGAGATTACTTAGTAAGCAATTTATTTGTTCTATTTGTAATATTATTTACACTCAATCTTTTTTTTTTTTTTCATTGAATGCACACCTAACAAGGCATGTAAGCCACTTGGGGTTACTTTTTTGTTTTAAAGTAATATATTTATATTCCACAAAATGCTTGCACCTATGCCCCCTCATTAATGCATTCTGGAAAAAAATTTCAGTATCCGGAATTGAAACCACTTTGGCCAACTGTCTTGTACTGTATACAGATAACTATTATTGTATTTGAAAGATTATTAATATTTTTTTTTCAAAGTGGAAAAAGAAGAATTAAAAAAATATTTTAAAAACATAAGTGAAGTCATTGATTTAAAAAATATAAGGGAGAGAGAAATGATAACACATCTGCTACCAATCATGCATGCCATTTAGCATTGTGCGAGTATAATTAGAAATAATGTTTTAATCATTGTTTAAATTCTATGCCCTATATTGGCTGCAAGCATTAAAAAAAAACATCTGCATTCTTTTCTTTACATTAATCAGGAACTCTCAGGTAGCAGTCTGCCAGACAATGTTGATAGTAATTTGAATGGTCTGTCATTACGCTTTAAAAGTGATGGAACGTCTGTTACGAAAGGTTTCAACATCAGCTACAGTAAAGTTTGTAAGTACACTTATCGTGGTACATACATTACACCACTGAGGCGACCCAATATACCTGTCTATTTCATGAATACTTACCTGGATAACCGACTAATTGTCTTTATGCTCGGCGTGTGGGGGCCCCAAACTGAGTGTCAAGCTCGACCGGCACTCGGAGTGCCCGTTGTGTCGCTCGGCTTAACACTCGGTTTGGGGCCCCCCACACGCCAAGCGTAAAGACAATTAGTCGGTTATCCAGGTAAGTATCTCACTCATAGACTACCAACATCACGATTGATTTGTGTATTCCAAAGTGTCAGACTTATGAATGACCAATCAGAATAGGGCAGAACCTGTTGCTTCACTAGCGTGTTTACATTGTGGGGCCTTAGTAACAATATCCAAAGGCAGAGGTTGCAACCCTTCTAATTGGATTGTGAGTACCCAATTTCAAAAACTAGGCCTAGATTTGTTGTACTTACAGTACAAAACACCTCTTTTAACATACGGCCCATAAAAAAACATGGGATTTGCAAGGGAAGATAGATGAAATTACTATTCCACATGAATGAAAATCCCAATAGGTATCTTATAAATTACATTTGTACACCTCGAATGACGTTAATGCTATGACAGTATTCAACGTTGAGGGCGCTTTTCACTAAATGGCAAGAATGAGAGCACTTCATCTGCACATTCTCCCGTCTCCCGATTTTTTAGATCTAGGGGTTTGGACGTGTGCAAGGGGTGGGCTTATGGGACGAATAATTTTTATGCCTTTATGCGACATATGTTTCCATGAATGTGACACCTTGTATTTATTTAACAATTATTAAAGATTTAATTATAGTTAATTTTTATAGTATTATTAGTGTCAAAATTTATCTAATGTGAACACGACGTATGACAGTGCTCATGTTTTTAAATTGTTTGACTTAATACTGCTCTTCTGCATCTGACGACAAGCAATCATTTAGTCATAAATTTATTATAAACTTTCTATTCTATTGAAACTGTTAGACTAGTATATCTCAATTATCTTAATTTCATTTGTGTTATAGCAGCACTGATTGTTTTTATTAATCCTATTTTATTATTATTGTTATTAAAAGATTAAAAAGTTGATTCTATAAAAAGACATTGTATGTTATTTTCTTGCAGATGGTTGTCCTGATGGCTATCTTCCTGGCTATGATGGAGAGACATGCTACAAGTTTGTAACTGAAATAAAAACTTGGGAGGAGGCAAGAAAAGACTGCCTCCAGACACCCTACAGTGACCTTATAGTCATCAAGGATGAGGCTGAGGCTAGGTACATACAGAACTCTATGAATGAAGCTGACCAAGTTTGGTGGGTTGGTAAGAGCATCCTGTACTTACAGTTTGTGTAGAATATATCCTTGAACTATGCACTTTCTCTGTGTTTCTCTTTTCTT
Organism: Anneissia japonica; assembly: GCF_011630105.1. NCBI lineage: Eukaryota > Metazoa > Echinodermata > Crinoidea > Comatulida > Comatulidae > Anneissia > Anneissia japonica. The sequence continues at coordinate 1,832,053 of NW_022748342.1, read as the reverse complement.
CCTGGGAGTCAATTTTGTTTAATTTATAAAATTCATTTATAAACATTGTTTGAAACATTTTAAATATTTTTTTTTTCGCTATGAATACTCTTTGAGCAACTACAATGAAAATGAGCTGACTTCAATCAGCTTAATGGTAATCCACTACCGAAAAAGATGAATAAGTGTCACATTTGTATTGTTGACAGGATTAAGTGACCAGCAGAAGGAAAGGGCATGGGCTTGGGTAAATTGTGATTATGTTCAAGAAGGAAATATATCATGGGCTGTAAATGAACCAACTAACACCACATCAGAGAACTGTGTGACTTTCAACATGGATGGAAGGTACTCAGACAGAAACTGCAGCAAAGGTTTTCCTTATATATGCAAAGAGGAATATAAAGGTGTGTAGATATGGCAATCCACAGCTTGTTTTATTCAAAGTACCTTAAGATGATACAGTCCATATTGATTTATCTACGTGTATCTTAATATTCAGTAAAACTTTAGATTAAGAAAACAGATATGAAAAGATTTTGAGTGATTTCTGATTAAAATAATTACCTTCTAATTTTAGGGTTTGAAATATTCTAAATACTTAAACTAAAAATCAATTATTTTACAAATTTCATAATGATATTCTCTCCTCCTTTTTTGCTTAAGGCCTGATATTGGCATCACAAGGTAAAATAACATTAGCAGGGAGCCATTGATACAAAATCAGAGTTATTACAAACTGTTTCACAATCTGTAACAGTTGAAACTGGGATATCTAAAGATAACATTGAATGTAATGGGATATCAAAGCCTAGAAAATATGGAACTTTTATAAATAATTATAGTACAGTTGTGTAAATATAAATATTTTGTTTTTCAAAAAAATCTAATCATTTGAGTATATTAAAAATTATAATGTTTTACTATATTTTTAATGATAAAAATAATTATATTGTTATTGTTATATTTATAGTTTTATTATTTATTTATTATTATATTGGGCTTCAGCCATTTATCATAAATAATGTAATACATTAGTATGGAGTACCTGAATAGATAAAAAAATTGTTTTTTGAAAAAAAAAATTGAGATATAATCATTTGGCTCTTTGAAACTTGTGAGAAGGGATGCAATTGTTTTTCCTTCTCATGCTTTTTAAGGAGCTACCTGCATCATCAGTAGCGCTAATACTTGTGTATTTTTTAAAATGTTTTTATTTATTTTTTTTCCGTACTAAAGTAATACATGTTTTGTTTCATAATTTTGTCACTTTTTGTACTATATAGTAGTTAATAATTTTAATTTGTTTGTTTATTATTTCAATTTGAACACACCAAATGATTTTTAAGTGCCACCGATCTAAAAGTGTATGTTCTAATAAATATTATTATTATTATTAATATTAATATATAATATTAATTACTCAATCCGTTTTATTACAATTCTAAGATAATAAAAATATATTTATTATTAATATTATTTATTACATTAGGCTTTGATAGTGATGAGCAACAGCCTGGAAGTTTTACTGCAGTCTCTGAGATTCCGTACCAAATTGATCTGTCGTGGGAACTATCAGCATTTGATTGTGACGTGTCTGCCTATCAGTTAGTGGTAGGGTTTTCCAATGGTTCAATTATCCATGACAAAACTTATGGTCCATTTGAAACATCTGCAAAATTAGAGGATCTAACTCCTGATACTGAATACAGGTGTGAGCTTATTACTGTCACATATGGTGAAGGGGAACTGGAAGGCAGCCTGACTCTATCAACTAGAACTGTTGCTGAGCTAGGTATATATTAGAATCTATTTTTAAAATAAAAAATACATATAATATAAAAATTTAAAAAAAAAAATTCCTGTAGAATAATTAATGAACAAGTCCAAGAGATGTCTGAAGGTTGGACAGACAAAAATAAACTGTAATGTATAAGTGGATGAAAACAAATTTGAAGGTAGACGTCAGGCAACCCTGACCACAGCCACACACACACATCAAACTGCAGAATCTTCAGCATGTTCAAGGCAGCAGCTAACAAGAAGAAGAAGAAGAAGAAGATGTATGCGGATGTAGTTGTACAATCAGTGAAATTAGATAATTTTATGGGGGCATTAAATCAATTGGTATAAACAAGTGAGTATTAATATCATTCCCCTCTTTCTCTAATCTTTAGGTTTGTTTGGAAGAGACTTGATCTAGTTTTTGCAGAAATCATTAGATAATTGCCTTTCTAATTAGATAGGTAGATTTTAAAATTTCTATAGTGCCAATTATTAAAACACTTTACGACAAACGAAAAAAAATCTAAATAATTTGGCCTAGCTAATTTTGCATACCTAAGCTCTGACCAGGAACACTATATTTCTATTTGATGAATGACATTGTCAAAGGAAGCAGTGCATTAGTGCGTGCATATTCTATTTGCATTCTGGGTCTATTTCGTGAATACTTGCCTGGATGAACCGATATTTGTCAATATTCCAAAAATATTGGAGTCGTCTGACCCAGGCGTATATAATGCTGCAATGTTATGTAACAGGCCTTAATTTGCTTCGAGATCACTTTCCATTTGTGTGATTTGAACGTTGCCTTTTAGTGTGTCCGGTTGGTTATCAACTCAACAAGCTAAATAATAAGTGTTATCAAGTTGTTGATTCAGTTAATATGACGTGGGTGGAAGCAAGGCAGAGCTGTGTTGCAACACCCAATGCTGACCTGGTTATCATCGATTCAGAGGAAATGGATGATATTGTAGATGATCTATTACAATCCAACAATGGTGGCTTTTGGTTTGGTAAGTTTAATTATAGATAGTGAGAGTATTGTAAGTTCTTAGTCAAATAGCTACAAAATCATGCATTAATTATTCACAAAGCTTAATGTATGTTGGACCAGGAATACGGCAAAGCATTTAATTATTTATGTTAACTTATTACATTAATTAGAATTATTTTATAATTTGGTCACATTTTACCTTAATACTTTCCTAACTTTTCCTTTATTTTAAAAAATTATATATTTTTTTAAATGATTCTTGGAGAAATTTCTGTTACCTTGGCTGCTACCACAGCCATCCTTGATCCAATCAAACCTAGACCTTGTTGGAGACCAGTACTTTAAAATAGTTTCCAGAATAAATGAGAATGTGTAATGTAACATATTGTATTGTAATACTTCAAGATCTCATCATGCCCGAACCCATGACTGATCGACAACTTTTCTGACCACATCCCAAGCACCATTATGTAAACTTCCCAAATGCAACTCAAAGCCTAGTGGCCACCTCTTTCAACTTCCTACTTCATGCTATTAGCAACATGTCTGACCACCTCCATTTTCAGCTTCCTATCATGTTCCAAGTAATGTTGTGTCTGACCACCTCCTTTTCAATTTCTTACCACATCCCAATCAGCAACATGTCTGACCACCTCTACTTTCCAACTTCCTACAATGTTCCAATCAGCATCATCTCTGATGAACTCTTCTGACATCCTACCATGTTTTAATAACCATTATGTATGAACACCTCCTTTTTCTGCTTCCTACCATATCCCAATCAACATCATGTCTGACTACTACTCTATTAATGTCCCACCACATCCCAATCAGCATAATGTCTGACCATCTACTCTTTTAACTGCCTACCATGTCCCATGCCTATCATGTTTGACCACCTCCACTGTCATCTTCCTACCATGTTTCAATTAGCATCATATGTCTCTTTCCAACTTCCTACGCTGTTCCAATCAGCACCTTTTCTAAACCACCTCTGTCAACTTCCTACCATATCACATTCAGCATCATGTCTGACCACCTCCACATTCCAACTTCCTACCATGTCCCAATCAGCATCATGTCTGAACCACTCCTCTGTCAGCCTACTATCATCAGGTCTGACCACCTTCACTTTCCTCCTACAGTATCACAGCAGGGTTTGAATTTCCTCAAAATGCATCATCAAATAGTTGCTGTGGGCTATGGCTTTACTACAGAAATTTATTCTTACAGCAACATGCTTCGTAAATTTGTTAAGAATAGGCCTATTCTATAAGTAAAATTGCATAATCCATTGCTGGGCCTGGTGACTCGACAGCAAAAAGCTTGCTGTCGAGCCTAGGATTTACAACACAGTGGAAGGCCCTTTCTACAACAATTGCTGTCGGTGCTGTAGGGAAATTCGAACCCTGCACAGTCAGCATGCCTGTAGTGAGTACAATATAAATATTAAATTATATTTTTTTAGTTTAACTCGTTAAACAGAAAGTATATTTTTAATAAAGCAACACTTATCAATAGCTCATAGGTACTTCTATTTACAATAGGTCTCTATGATTGGCATGGTATCAACATGTGGGCACAGGTCAACACCTGTCGTCCACCAACCTATGATCAATTCATTATGAATGATACATATACAGAACCACACTGTGCAGTGAAGTTGAAAGACATCGGCTGGGATGCGCAGCCTTGCAATAATACTTATGGATATATTTGTGAATATTTCCCCCGAGGTATGTAAAGGTTCCTTTTAAGGAAATAAGTAAAATTAGATGTCTGGTTGTATAACCGGAATGATGGCTTTTCCTCATTAAAATAATAAAAAGTGTTTGAAATTGTGAAGTTAAAAAATAATGCATTAAAAATATTATGCTACCAATATTTGTTTGTGTGAAGTGCAAAAACATAGGGAAAAAAGTTTCAGAATAAAATTATAACAGAAAAAAAATTGCTTTTCGGAAGTAGCAGAAAAAGCCAAATGCACTACACGGCAATTTTATTCTTAGTATTTGTTATTTGTACTAATAATTAATTAAAATTTCTTTTTTTAAAAATTAAAATGAAAAATAATTTTGAAATTAACTTGCTCACTTTTGATTAACATACAAATTATTTGCTTGAGCATAGACATTCATTATTGAATGTAAAAAGGTTTTAAAATGTGTATTATTTTAGTAAAAATTGATGGAAAATATGTTGATTTTTTTTATGCATCTCTTTAGATTTGAATAAGACATCTGCCAATCCAAACTTTGTTCGGGCTGACCTCTTAGAGCCTACGACGGTGCAGATGTACTGGACACCATCCATACGTCTTTGTGATGTAGTTGGGTATGTGGTGACCTGGACAAAGGTTGGTAACATGCCCACAATAGAATATGTGGAAGGTGCACTGGCCAATGCTAAGGTTTTCTACAATCTTGATCAACTGACTGAATATGAATTCAGTGTTGCGGCGCAAACAGTAACGTTCGGAGCTTTAGAACCAGATGTCGTAAATACAGTCTTAACTGGTATGTGTGTATGTATGCAATGTCTTATCAACATATACTGTACTGTAAATATAAGAAAATAACTATTATTATAATTACTGGCTGCTTTCAAAATGTTATTATGTAACAAAAAGTCTTTAAAATTATTATTTATAATGTCTGTGTGATATCAAATTCTGTAATTTATTTATGATTTCATTGACTGACCATCCTCAGGAGTCGTATGTCCATTGGGCTATGAAGTAGGCTTCAATAACAACTGCTACATGTTTGGTAAGGCGATAGTGACATGGGAACAAGCCAGGACCACATGTGCAGATGATGGTGGCTACCTTGTCATTATAAATGATGCTAATGAGCTGGAGTATGTAATGAACACAACTCTCGGTGGTGACTGGTGGATTGGTATGTTTTGCGTTTTAAAGTAATTGAAACTGTATTTGGCTGTTGTTTGGTACTTTTTTATTCTTGTTAATTACCCAGCTCAAAGCTGATTGCAGTATTGACTACAAATATAATAAAAGTGCATAGTAACTAAGAAAGGTGGAGAAATATATATATTTTTCAAAATGCTTCCATTTAATTGATTATTTATATAAAATATGAGAAAGATGTTTGCTATAGATTTTATGTTTGGCCTTAAAGCCTCTCTGAAAAGGGTATTACTTTTTTAACTCATATATTTTAGCTCTAATTTTTTTAACAGGATTTCTTATTATCAAATATAGTGAATATATTTTAATTTTTTACTGTAATGTTAAAAAATTACTGTAAATGGAACATAAAATGTCACATTCTTATGTTTAATCTTTATAATGCTAGCTCTGATCACAATTATCAATTTAAATGAAGGAAAATTAATTAAAGTCACTAAAAATAACATAAACAAATTTATCTTCAAATATTTTTAATAAAAAGGTTTTAATGATCAAGTCAGTGAAGGCAGTTGGTACTGGGCAGATTGCAGCTCATCAAATGCCTGGCAGAAAAGTAATTGGGCTCCTGGTCAACCAAACAATTTAAACAACATGGAAAACTGTGCAAAAATCCGAGATGATGGCCAGTGGAATGATTGGACCTGTGCTCTTACACTGCCTTACATCTGTGAAATTCCTAAAGAAGGTCTGTACAGTGGCGGCTCTAGGATATATTTTCTGGGGGGGGGGTGGTCGCTAAGGTGTCCGACACGGGAGACTTGAACTCGTAGGCCCGGGCTGGGATAAGGGTTTGAGAGGGTGTATCCTTCCCAAATGAGATTTTTTTTTAAGAATAGGAACCTGTGGATGGTCGGAAATGACACTCTCAGACTGTGACAGACATGTGTTGTCTTGGTGTGAGCCTATTTTTATATATTTTTTAAGGTCTGACTGCCCAACAAGCTCCGTCTAACAGGGGGGGCTTGACCTGTTCGGTGGGGTTGCTTAAGCCTCCTGCCACCTCCTGCTGGCGCTGCAACTGGATCTGTGTATTTCATTTTGATAAGATTTGATTCTTTATAATCTTGTGAAATATTGTCAGCATTATAAATGTGTATTTCAAATTGCAAACACTATGCCAGCCTTGGCAGTTATTTGAAAATTTTGATTTTTTTTTTGTATTATATTTAATATCAACTTTAATTTGTATTGCCGTATATTTTTTTTTACTATTATGGGTTTTGTATAATATAACAGTTTTAAACTGTTATACTGTATTATATAAGACCTATAATAGTAAAAAATGTATGGCAAAACAAATTAAAGGTAATATTAAAGATAATACAAAGAAAAAGATAATGAAGGCATGATATGGAACATATGGCATAGAACACTTCAATAGTTTGTATATTAAAGATATATTTAATTTTGTTACAAATTTCTTTTGGATGTTGTCTTACCAGTTAACTGTATTTTACAATGAAAACAAAATACTGTACATACTATAATTTTAATGCACATGTAACAGATGAAACCACTCTAAATGAGTTTATCCAGTCATTTATCTTTTCTTCATTCTTGGAATTTTAAAACAATATAAAACAATAGAAATTCATTCCATCCCACTTAGACTAGGCAACGGGACATGTACCCACCTCCTCCGTTTCCACTAAATTTTTAAATTTCAATGCATATCCAACCCCCCTGCCCCCAGGAACAATTTTGGATCTTCCCCTGGCTTATTTTTATTTATTTATTTTTCATTTATTTTTTTAGACACACAATACATGTGCCAAGGATTGTCAATTGCAAATATATCACTTTCCTACTTGTAGGTGACAATTCCTTACACAAGACAAACATACACACACGATGCTTTACACAAACTAAATATCAATATGAGATTTAGGGAGTGGATTTTTTTTGGACGTGAGAAATAATCCTGCAGCACTGACAGGAATTGAACCCAGGGCCCTGGGATTGGAAGGCAAGCATCTTAACCACCAAGCTATTCAACTCCACTCTTAGACTAGTAAATAACATTCTTGATGTTTTTCCCAGGTGTTGACAAGTTGGAGCAAAACCCAAGCGGACTAACCGGAGCAACTGTTACATACAACCGTGTCAATCTGCAATGGGTACCTGCAACAAAAAGGTGTGATATTGTCGGTTATATGGTCACATACACAGGGTCTGGAGTTGGACAATATTCCGTTGTAGGTGGTGACCAGACCGAGTCGGACATTGCTGGTCTTGAGCCAAACTCTACATACACATTTAGGATCAATGCAGTTGCATTTTATGGTGACCTGCCAATTGTTGAGGGTGAATCTGTCAACTTGACAACAACAGTTAAACAGGGTATTGTTTTTTTTACTTTCATTTTTTTTCGTTAGAACAGATAGTTAACAATACCAAATAGATGTCTACATGATGTGTTGGTTTATCTATTTTTTTTCACATCTTAACACAAATTCATCCATAAGCATTACACAGCCTTTAATATGACAAGCATTAGGGGAACAATAGGGAACTTAAGATATTATAATCGTATCAAGCATAGCGCTTCATGTCTGCAATGAAGTAGTAATTTTTCTGAAATGTTTGGTTGTTTTTGTTACGATATTGTATATATTTGGATACTCGTCTTCTTGGTTCAGTATACGAAACATACTCCTTGCTTTATTCTACACAATCATTCATGAGCAACCAAATAGACCACATATCTTGTATAAAATATAAGGCAATCAATCAATCAGTTACCTCACGAAAAAAGTCATTAATCTTATCAGTATGTCAGAGAAACAAGAATATCACTTTGTAGGAGAATGACACAGCTGTCAAAACCTCTCCCTTGATCTACCAGTAAACCGAAATTTCAATCCAGCTGGTCACTCAATTGCAATGTTTAGAGTTATTGCAAGAGACTGTAATGACTAAAGTCATATAGATTTAGATAAAGAAAAATCACTGGAATTAAATTCACCAAAATTAGATTCCAACTTCTCTCCTGGCTACTTTCCACCTCCGAAACTCAGGGCCCCCTACCTCGTCTATGAGTATTTCCTACATATTAGACTTTAAAATTGATTAAATATTGTCTTTGTTATGCCCTTGACCATTTTTAGAGCCTTTTAATTGAAGCTTGACCACGCTGACTTTGCTTTCGTCGGAGAAATCTGTCCCCTCGTCGGGGGAATGAGTTCCCTTTTCTTGAAACCTTGAATCAGCCACTGAAACTACCTTAGGAAAAAGATTGTAAATCTTGTTTCTGTTTTCTGTGTTTCAGAGGGAAGTTGTCCTTATGAGTACGAAAAAGTGAATGGCGTATGTTACAAATTTGTCAAAGAGCTAGCCACTTGGGCAGATGCTCAAAAAAGTTGCATGGAGGATGGTGCAGTCATTGTTATAATAAGAGATCCAATCGAGAAAAACATGCTAATGAACAGGACTGGAGGAGGTGATTGCTGGATTGGTAAGTCTTTTTAACATTTATCCTGTTTTCAATTGCCCACAATAATGTTGTGCGAAATATTTCTTTATAGCAATCTCTGTCTTTTCTTGAGGAGACAAACATTGATTTTCTGCACTTTATTTTTTGGAATAAAAATAACAGTTATAAAGCACTTGGAGAAACAATTCCACTAAGTTTTTGCCATTCTTTACTCTAGGAAAAGTAAGGATCTTTTGCACTGGTTTTCTCGTCTATGGCAAGAAAATTGTTTTAAACTGTACCTTCTTTGCAGCATAAGTTGCCAATGGAAGTGAAAATCGTCTGTGGCTGAGTAGAGTGCTACTTGCTTTAAATTTTCTTTGACTTGTTCATAGCACTCGGATACAGGGGTGTTGCCAGTGGGTGGTGCCACCCCTGCTCTGATATTGGTATAATAATCCAAATATAAAATAACATTATTTAATTTAAATAGATAATAATTAAGTATTTGTTGGTTATTTGCAGGACTGAACGATCAAGTAGAAGAGGGCAGTTTCTACTGGGGAGATTGCTCAACCATTTCGACATGGCAGGGACAGCAATGGGGGGATGACCAACCCAATGATGTTGATGGCAATCAAGACTGTGTCATGATGATGCCATCAGGTGCTTGGAATGACTGGATGTGTCAAGAGACTAATCAGTATATTTGTGAAGTTGTTGACATTGGTAAGCCATTGGAAATTAACAATTAGGAAACATAGCATTTGTTACTCGAGCTCTTGACCTTTGAGTCTGAGGTTTTTTTGTCCTTTGTGCAGCTATGCTTGTGTCGTTAAATTAAATATTTGTCTCTTTCCACCCAAGAGTATAGACAAATCGTTATTATAAAATTATGCTCTCTATTGGCGCAACCTTTGCAACGTACCTCCAGAATATGTCATGTCAATCTAAGGTGGTGCAAAGTATTCAGAGTGAATTGCGATGGAAACCAAATACTGTACATGGAAGGCCCCAGCTATGACATCTGCAGAAAGAGATCACAGTAAATGGATCAGTCTATATATGAGTAGTTCCTTGTTGAATGTATTCCTGCATGACCTTGTATACACTGAAAGGAAGATGCTAAGGATTTGAACTTGATCCCCCTTTGGAGTAGGTCTCAGTCCAAGACTTACTCTAATGTGTCACAAGTGGTACATTTCTTACCCTAAGCATTAATGTCTTTTTTGAATATTTATTTATATTTTTAACATTTGAATGAGAAATTATTTTAATCTCTTTACACTTGCTAGGTTATGAGATCAACCCAAGTGAATTTGCCGGTGTGGTATCATCTCCTTTCAGTGTTACCCTGACTTGGAAGCCATCATCGCGCAACTGTGATGTAGTGGAGTACAGAATCCGTTACGTAGATCGCTCCATTCAGACTGTAGTAATTCCGGGTAAAAACAGCGATATGGCAGATATTGAAGGACTACGTTCTGGTACTGAGTATTCATTCCAAATCGGGGCCTTAACAGCTGTAGGAAACATTGAGTACAGCGACCCTCTTGTACTGACTACTCGCAATTTTACATCCGGTATGCTTTTTTGAACATTTGGTATCTTTGTAAAAGGTCTTTGTACAACAACTTGCAAAAGCTGGATATAACATCACATACAATATGTAGTGTCTGGTTCCTGCAAAGATATAACAAGAATGTCTACAATTTACAAATGCAACTTTTTCATATCAGGAATATGAAATTCATATTCAATCACTGCTCTCTTTATTAGCTTGAAGAGTAAAGTATGCAAAAATAAATTTGGTTGTTGCATATATATATGACAGAACTGCATACATATCAGAAAATCAAATGGCGGTGATTTTTAAACAATTGGAATAGAGGAATTGGTCAAGAATATTTTAAAAGTGTTGGGGAAATGCCAAATAGTAGGGAATTGTCAGAGAGTAGGGGAATTGTCAGAGAGTAGAGGAATTGGCCAATGAATAGAGGAATTGAAAATTTATATATAAAAGGCTATATTTTGGGTATCTTGCAGGGGATTGTTCTGATGGCACACTAACAGATACTGCAGGCAATATCACCTCACCTAACTTTCCGGTGGAGTACCCACCGAATGCAGACTGTGCGTACATTATAACTCTTCCTGATAACAACATGCGTGTACGTTTGCGATTTGAGAGCTTTGATCTTGTTGACCATGATGACTACATTGAAATCACAGATTTAAATACTGGAGAAGATGACAGAAATATGTTGGTATGGCGATTTTATTTGAAGTATCATTTCTATTTAAAATTGTTTTATGCCTTTACTTCGTTTTCTATTGCCAAATACAGTATGGGTATTCGCAAATTATCTTAGCATTTAAACTGCCTTCTATAATCCCTCTAACAAACTAGTCTTATATGGTTTTATATGCATTCTGGGGCAGATCAAGGATTTTATAAACAGGTGTACCAGTTTCTTGGAATAATGCAAAGTGAAGTGTGGTGTGGGGAGGTATACACATCTAGATGTGTATAAGAGACAGATCTAAGGTGGTGCAAAGTATTCAGAGTGAATTGCGATGGAAACCAAATACTGTACATGGAAGGAAAGAGAAGGGGGGGGGGGGGGGGGGGGGGGGGGGGGGGGGGGGGTGGTGGTGGTGAAATGTGTCCCTGTGCTGCTCCCTAAATGCGCCCCATTCAATTGGCTGCTTGCTGTCATTATTTAAGCCTATACAAAAATTATATATTTTTAGGCTTAATATAAACAACTATATGTAAATATTTTTGTAGACATTAACAGGTGTAGAACGCCCAAAGGATTACGTCAGCATGACCAATTCAGTTAAAATTCACTTTGTGTCTGGCCCCTTGAGCCAAGGTGCAGTAGGGTCAGGGTTTCTGATTGGTTATGAGGAGGAACATGAAGGTAAACTAATATATTTCTTATTGGAGTTAATACAATTATAGAAAAATACATGAACATTAAACTGCGCACTTCTAGTGTATCACAGTGTTGTTTTTAAACATCAAAAGATAGTACAAGATCACTAACCAAGTAAGCATCAGTATGTTCACTACTCTACCTCATTCTCTCATCATTATAATTTCATTCTCTTATAATGATGATATTTTTAGGAGATAGAATGAAAATATTTTTAAGGTTTTAGTGGAAAAGTGAGAGACAGTGATCATTTGTACTCCTACAAGGAGTTTAAAAGTGCATTGGTGCTATTAATAATATAATGATCATTTATATAGCACCTTTTCCTTGTGGTTACAAAGTGCATATATCATGCATATAGGAACCTCAAATCTGCTTATGATACAGGTTATTCAGAAACTGTTTTCTGAATTTTCTTAAATAATAACATTAAATTTAAATGGCAAAATTGTAAAGAGTTACTACGTATTTCATTACCACTGTCATAAAATATCCACTACCCATACAAACACATAATATTTAACAGTTCAACACAAGAATCATTGCTTACTGTAGTGTCATCATTCACATATTTGATATATTTTATATTTCTTACAGCTCTACCTGTGGATAAGAACTGCCGGGAAATGTACACTTTGAAAGAGGGCAGCTTGATGCGTATTCAGTCCACCAACTACCCCAATAGCTATTCCAACTACGAAAACTGTACCTGGACACTAAAGGCTAGCGTGACCACCAATGTTATTGTTGTCAACTTCTTTGATGTTGACCTTGAGTCCAATTACGATTACTTGTCATTTAATGATGCTCAACAAACAATTATCACTGGTGATATCGTGCCCGCCAGTGTCATCTCAGAATCAGACACCCTCACATTTATGATGAGAACAGATCTCTCAGTTATTGGGCGTGGTTTCAGTTTAGCAGCAGAGGAAATTGATCCATGTAAGTTTTATTCACTTTTTATGTTTTTCCATCCTATGTTTTATATTAAAGTGGTAGATTAATAATACAAATTTGCTTTTGTAATAGATTACTTGCACATGTAATAGGTTTTAATAATCAGCAATAGAGAATCTGGGGGGTGTGTGGTGGGTGCAGTAAAAAAAAAGCTTCTTGGCATTATTCCATTCCCCCCACCAGAAATTTTTGAAACAAAGAAATTACACTCAAGTAGTTAAAAATCACCTCATATCAATATTTTTTGCCAGCTAGCACCCCCTCGCGTAATTATCAAGCCTTCCCACTCATAAAGGCATATAGTACCACAGTTGTGCCGTCACAACGCCAGGTGACGTTGGTTACCGTTCAATACGCCTGAATGACTTCATAGGCTTTCTGGAATAGGCATTTTAAAATCTAATATTTTACCATCAAAATGTAACAAAAGTTTGTATTATATTAGTTATCGAACACACATTTAATCATCAATTAAAATTTACTAAGAAAAAGTAAGAAGCAACATCTTAATAATTAAATTAGAAATTGAGATCAATGGTGTGTCAGTAAAGAAAATAGCATCCTGTTGAACGCTTTTTCAACGATAGCAACGGAGTAGTATCACGTGGTATCGTGACGTAACACTGTAGTTCTCTATATCCTGAACAATTTCTATCATATAGGTATTTCAACAATTGACTTTCATGGGGAAATGTGTGTGCAAATCTTTCTCCTCTGTAATCTAAGTAAAGTCTAAAATAAGTTATGTAAAAATTTGAACTGATGAACTCTATTTAGGAATATAAAGAATAGTTTCAATATTGATATTCTTTGAGCTGCCAGCATGTGAACTTACATATTTAATGTACAATACAAAGCTTCACATTATTTAAAGAATACTGCACTCTACACTGTCTGATAACTGTATGATTGGTTTTTAATAAGATGAATTGCTAATATTGTTATTTTTGTGTCATTATTTCTTCTAGCGCTTACAGTACCTAAGGATAAACTCATGTCGGAAGTACCAGTTATCCAGGCAACGTGTGGAGATACTGTGGATGTTTCTGGTGGGGCCCAGACTATTGTTAGCCCATCATATCCTAATAATTATGAAAATAATGCCAATTGCCTTTGGAAAATTGCTGGATCAGAAAACAATGGGATTCTCATCGACTTCCAATCCTTTGTACTTGAGTACATGTGAGTAGTGTAAATGATTAAATTGTATTGACAATGGTCATAATGATATAGTTGTTACCTGCATATCAATTGGAATTATACAATGATGATACATAGTGACAAGTTTAGATGAAATAATATGCTGGTGTGAAAAATGAATCAGCAATCCTTTGATTGAGTACTGTTTCAAGCCTGTGCCAACTGAGCTAAACCACCTTTCTAAATTAATGAAATTTATTACCCAATTATTAGTTAGTGTCAGCTCTGTTTAGGATCTCTATCTATTCTACAAAATCACTACAAAACTATTCAATAAAATAATGATTTCGTTTGCAACAATAGTGTACTCCCAAGTGTTAAAGTTACTGTACTTACACTACACTAGGTGTAGCAGACTTCTAGGTACTAGGCTCATCTTAGCTAGTCCGGTCCCAAGCCAACCGGAATGATAAGGCCACAGACTCAACCCAGGTTCGAGGCATTTAAAGAAGTGGTGTCTCCAGGATTTGCCTGACAGTGGGGCCAATTTTGCAGAACCCCTTAAAATTTGGAGATTTAGGGATTTTAAAAGGCAATAGATTTGCATTCTGGAAAAATTAAATAATACTTTTCTCCCTGACGATTGCTGTTTTTTCTTCCCAATGAGGAGTAACTCTTTCTGCATCCCTCCCACTGGCACCATTACTGGTTTGAATGTATTTTATTTACCAATTAAGTTAGCATATAAACCAATTGATATGGTATTTTTCTATATACACTAGCTATTTGGAAAACGAGCCTCACATTTATGTACTAATGACATAATCTACTAATTTTTCAATTGTGCCTAGAAAAACAAATATTTTATAATTTATTAAATAGTCAGTTATATATGCCATTAATTACATTACAATGTACAATGTCAGGTATGACTATGTTTTAATTGGTCGTGGATCTGACGAGTCTGACGCTACGTCCATCATTGGAAAGTTTAGTGGACCAGATAAACCTTCACAAATGGTAGTAGATAGCTCTACAGCCTGGATTCAATTCATCTCTGACTCTGATATCACTGGTGCTGGATTTCAGATTGTGGTTTCAATGAAAACAAGTTAGTAACTTATTCATTTTATTATTCAGTGCATTGAACAATGAAGTATTTATGGATAAAAGTATTAACACTCTGCCCGCCAAACAGAGATCTCTGTGTTTAGTAATGCAACGCTTGACCACCAAGCACAAAGATCTCTGTGTTTCTGTTTTTTTTACGGAATCCGATAGATGGGGTAATTATTGACATGTACTAACAATTAGAACACTATATTCAGTCTGGACCGTAAGTTAGTATTTCACTATC
Source organism: Anneissia japonica (assembly GCF_011630105.1). NCBI lineage: Eukaryota > Metazoa > Echinodermata > Crinoidea > Comatulida > Comatulidae > Anneissia > Anneissia japonica. The sequence goes on along the minus strand of NW_022748342.1, from coordinate 1,816,552 downwards.
TGTTTTGTTTACATTAGTGTAGAGCGGTATTGATTTACTTTCACGAAATCACGATTATCTCAGGTTTGTTGTGCAAAATTGCGTAAATCTCTAAAAGTGAGTCATTTTACTGTTACGTTTCACAGATTGTGATTAGAATATAGTGTTTGGTACCATTGTAAAGCTTCGTAGTTCTTACTATATTCACTATATGTCAATCTGATCACATACGCACTCTCAACGAGCTTCGGAAAAGTATTTGCTAAAAGTCTGGCGGTGCTGATTTTTTCAAACCCCTGGCGGTCAGAGTGTTAATAGCAGCAGCGACTGCAACGTTAAGATTCAGTGCTCAAAATGCCGGGTTTTTGATGCGCTTAACATCGATTTTTAAAAGTTGACCAAAAATAAATGTTAAAAATTTTGAAGGAACTTAACTTTCAGGAGCCTTAGGGGGATGATTAATAAAAAAAAATTTGTATAAATTTAACATTATTTATATGATATTACATTATGTATTTTTTCATATAAATTTTTCTATCATTCTGACAGAGTGTGGTGAAGACTTAGTAATTCCAAATGGTGGCAGTGTTCAAGTAATATCAGCCAACAGTCCAGGTCTATATAACAACAATGAGTACTGTCTCTACAAAATTTCAAGCCAAAGAGGAACATATGTTCGATTTGACCTCATGAAGTTAGATGTTGGTGAGCGATACATTTTATTCATGCAATCTATTGAGGAGAGTTATAGTATTTGGTCATGTGTTTCTAATCCGTAAAACCTCGAATAGGAATCCCTGGCTTCTTGTTTTTTTTTTTAGAACTTCGGCTGGGCTTGTTTTCGAGATTGGCTTCTGTTTTTGAGGCTACTCTTGCAAAGTAAAGAGTGGGGCTTCTTTTCAAAATGAATGCTGTAAATTTTGGGAATTACAATAAATCGGGCCACTGTAACATCATTCTGTATCATGAAGTGTATTAACCGGCATTAGATCACCTAAACCACTGTGGAAACCAAGCATGTTTTAAATTTTTTTTTCTTTGAAATTCATGTACTGTGTATGTACTGTACTATCTCGACTTTTCGAAGCCATTCTTTTTGAGCCAACCTTTGCAAACTAAAGAGGGCCCGGGGCTTCAATTTGAGATGAACCTCTTCATGGGGTTGAGCCCACTGGGCTTGTATTCTGGGTTTTACAGTATTATAACTGAAGATGGATATAAAGTCATTAAAAGTTTGAATTTCAATGCCATTATCATGCCCATATGGGAGCAAGTCACAGATTGTCACTTGTCAACTTGATAGTGCTCACAGAGCTTTCATTGTTTTTTCTTTTCATACATTTGAATATCATCGTAGCTTGGTTATGGCACAAGAAACAAAGACAAATTCGCTATTGGTTGCAAAAAAATAAGACATTTGGGAAAAACTATTTTCTTATTAACAATAGATGAAAGCAGAGGTCCCAAGTTAGAAGTGTGGGCAGGGAGGGGCTTTCACAGATGTAGGATGGTTCTCAGCTGGAAATGGCACAGTTTGACTCAAAAATTTGACATCACATCAAGGAAAACAAATCGTTTAGTTAGAAAATACATTTAGACCTGTATGAAATTGGTGCCCCCTGATTTAAAAAATGGTTAAAATATTGCGAACTATCTATATGAATTTCATAAGATTATGTACAGATTAATATTTGTGAAATTTGGAATAAATATTACTCGAATTGAATTGAAATTTTCCTAAAAGACATTAAAACATTTTAACCTCCATCCATATTATTTGCTAATTTAATGTAGTAATCTGTTTCTATTTTTTAAATCATCTTTTTCATATTTTTCTCTGTTTTGATTTTAACTGATTTTTTTAATGTCTTCGGAAGAACAGCATTGTAATATTTTTAGTTCCTATGCATGTAATGCAATAGGAACTAATGTAATCACTTTTCACTGTTTTCCCTGTGTGTAGTGTGTGTGTGTGTGTATACATTTATGCAAATGTGCATATGTAAAAAAAAATGTTTCCAGACATTTTGTTTTTGCTCGCGATGCGAAGTTTGATGTGAAGTTTCTGCAGTGTTCAGTCAGGGCTCACGCTAACCGATCGGCAAGTCGGCATGGATGAAACTATTTTGGTTTTGCGGCAAAAAAATTCAACTGCTGTAGGCATAGGCATTTTGAAGAAGGCCTAAAATAAAAAAAAGGTTTTAATACTAGCTGAAATACATCGTTTTTTCATTTAGATCTCGATTTTTCGCTACCTCCATGCGACGTTTTTTTTCTGTTGTATGAGTATCCCCGACAGTTGGCTATTCAGCAGTGTACCCTTTGAATGCAAACTGAAGATATAAAGGCAGCCGACTACCGAGTACATAACGACTATCTAGCTTAGGCTTTCCACAAAAACATGAGGCTTATGCCAAGTTTAGTACAGTAGTTACTGCGATGCAAGGGTGGTAGATCGTTTAATCAATGATATCGTGTTATCGTCTAATACGAAAAATACATTTAAATAATGTGTGTAAAATTTAAGATTGCACTGTGTGGGTCGCTTTCTTTGTAATGCGGTAGTATACGTAGCAGAGTGACGGCAGCAAGGCTAGACCTAGCCTAGGGCTTAGATCGTTGTACGTTCTTTATCATTGGGATGAAAACTTCGGGTGACAGACAATTGGGCCCAACTGGTGTGAACGATCGGGCCCAAGCTATTTTCAAATAAATTGTAGTCTAGTAGGTCACTACCAGCTCCCCCACTCCCAATATCGTTCCAAACTACTGTAAAATGAAAATACTGTATACCTAGCTAGGCCAGGCCCTAGGCCTACGAAATTTTTTCAAAGAAATTTGCTAAAAATATTACTGTAATTTGCCTATCAAATTACATTACCAATGTGGTCTAAAATCACTATTTTGGGCCATAAAGACTCACCCTGAATTTTTCAACTACCACACAAATTTGACCCAACCATATTTTCTGATTATGTCATTTATGATGACTTAATCAGAAAATATGTTTGGTTGTAAGTGTCACGCATAGGAACGTTGACACCTGCAAGTCTCTGGTTTAATAAAAATTTACTTGTTTTGTTGTTTTTCTGTGGCTAAATATTAAAGCCAAGTGGCTATTATAGTGCTATTATTATTATTATTTTTACTATTATTATTATTATTATTATTACAATATCTGTGATTTGCACATTATTATACAAACACATACAGTAATTATTGATAGTATGTACAAAAGCTTAATTGAATTCAAATTTCGATGTAAACAGATGCCATTTATTTTGTCATTTAAGTGCCATTCAATATATCGTTCTAGATAAATAATTTTCTCATAAATTTAGAATGCACTTTAATGATCCTAATTTTTGTTTGATCTTTGTAGAGGAAGGCTATGATTTCTTATTATTTGGAAGTGGACCAAATCCTACGGATTTCTCTTCTCAGTTGTTCTCCTTTACTGGATCAATAGCAGCTGAATCCAGCTACCACGCAAGTTCAAATGAATTATGGGTCATTTTCACCTCTGACGCTACCAATTCTGGGGATGGATATATTATCAATGCCTATGATGGTACATAGTGTTTATTCTAATTTTTTTGCACGGGTAGAGTAAAGAGTTTTTCAAATGTATGTGCCGATAGATTATGATTATTATAATGTATGCATGATGCTAAAAGGACTGAGCACCCTTGTCAGTGATCTCTCTAACAATGCTGTTTAGGAATCTATTACAGAGGTAGACTGCACCGTGAATGTCCTGCCTGTAGAGTGAGCTGTTGAGAATGACCGCATGGTTTGGCATTGAACACTAGTATGGTGGTACTGACAGGTGGTGGTCAGGATGGTGATGGTTTATTATTTGCTAACTATTCATTTTTAAAAAGCAAAATTTTGTTTCTTCAATATACAGTATGTAGATAATGCTGATGAAGAAGACATATTTAAAGAAATCTCTGTTGTCTTCATCATAATCATCATCATTGTCACCATCATCATTATCATCATCATCACCACCACCATTACCATGAGTATGTTGTTGTATAATTATTAGGTATTATTAGTGTTATTACTGTAATTGAGTTATTGTTATTGCTACTATTTATTAATGTTATCTTTTTATTATTATTTATAATATAAGGATATTATCATTATAACAATTATTTTTATATTTTGTTTTTGCAGATGGCTGTGGAATCTCTTCACTCTTTGGTTCAAGTGGACAAATAGTATCTCCAAGTTATCCCTCTATGTATCCTAATAGTGCTGATTGCATCTGGATTATCCAGGTGGCTGGTACTTTCCAGGTGGAAGTGACCTTCATGGAGTTTAACTTAGAGACAGGACGCGACTTCCTCATTTTTGGTGGAATAACACAAGACCCTCTAGAAGACCAAGAAATTGTAAATATCTTAACATTGAACTTTGAGTGGGCTTTAAATAAATGACTAGGTTTTTTAATGTTTAATATGCTACTTTTTAATCTATCACCCTCTGAGCACCATACAAAGATAAGCTTATCATATTTAAAAAATATTTTAAATGGATGGAGAACTTTATCGAGTCATAGGAACAAGTATTATTTATAAACCGTAGGACCAGAATACACAATCAGCTCATGTACGCTTTAAAGAACCAAGTACATCCTTAAAACAAGTAGGTTACCCTGGTGTACAGGTCCATACAGCCCGGTCACCATGCCCTGCAGTTATGGGTCCTAAGATAACTTTTGCAGGATGTACCTATGTAAACGTATAGTACAGTACTTTTTTTTTATTGAGTGTAAAATATATACTTAATATCTGTGATTAGTTAAAAATTAATTTTATTCTTTTTAAAGATTTTAACTGGTAACGTGTTACCAGAGAAGATTTTAAGTATTGCAAATGGGTTAAACTTAAAGTTCATCTCAGACTCTTCTAGCAGTTCCTCTGGATTTTACCTTACTTGGAAAGCTAAACGTAAGTTGCAGACATGTGTAACCAATAGGTGATTTGTATAATATAAGCAAAGTATGCAAATAAAAATATGTGTCTAAACAATATATGTCATATCCTTATAATGTTGTAGTTGACTTCTGCAGAGAAACCAACATGGCATGTTTAGAACATATTTCATTTTTAGAAGGCAGTCATAAAAACAGTAGAGATGGATGATCCACACACTACTCTATAAAATTCACATTTAAAAATTACTTTATTGAGTTTGTCTTTATATGAAGAGTCATTATACACACATTAAATAATTAACATCTCATCTGAAAGAGTGGCATATCTAGGGGATGTACCTCCTCCCCCCAAAAAATAGCTTTGGTGCCCTTCCCCCGACCATTTGAAATGTCCAAAGATGAAAAGTCACCCTCGACTAGTTAACAATCACCTAGCAACTTGAGCACCCCTCACTTTATCATCGAGTCCCCACTCAACCTTCGATATCGCATCAGTTTCCCCCCCCCCCCCCCCATTTCAAGACTCCTAGTAATGCCACTGATCTGAAGGCAGTAGATATAAGAGTAAAGAACACAAGATACTGAAGATGGCTTTGAACAAAGCCACATAGGGCTTATTTCAAGTGCCATCATGTTTTTCTCTTTAGTGTGTACTGTATATCCTGAAAAACCTTCGATCAAATTTTCTTACTCTATTTCAGACTTTTGCCCTGATGGTTACGCTGCCGCTAGGGATAATGAGACAGTTTGCTATAAATTTGGCTCGGAGCCAAAACCGTGGCTGGATGCCCGAGAGGATTGTCTCTCAACTCCAGGTGCTGATCTTGTTATCGTCAATGACAAGACAGAGAATGATTATCTGGCTGGTGTTGGTGGAGGAGATGACTGGTGGATTGGTAAAGACACCATTACAACTTATTCAGGCTAGGCTAACCCATAGCAGGAATCTCTTAAACACTTTGTAAAAAAATAAAATCATGAATGCTTTCCTGTATGAATATTAAAAATTATGAAAAATATTATTATTTTATTGTAGGTGTGTATAAAACTAAAAGACAGTTACTGTATTACGAAAACGGATGTTTTGAGATTCTTATTTTCAAGAAGTAATAATCTATAATTCGATGAGGCATATCCAGTTGAGGCCATAAATTTTGTATTTTATCTTTTTTTTTGCTTGCTATATCTTGCTGATTATAGAAATATTTTAAATCTATGCTTCCTTTATTATCTGAAGGTTTTTATGATCGCTCTGTGGAGGGAGAGTGGTTCTGGGTTGACTGTCTGGCAAGCACAGAATGGGCAGTTTCCAACTGGGCTCCTGGGCAACCAGATGGCAATGCTGTGACTAGTGCAAACTGTGCTAAGCTTGTAGGCTCCAGTGGCATGTATGATGATACAGATTGTATGACACCTGTTAAGTATGTTTGTGAACACTACGAGAGATGTAAGTGTATTTCAATTCATTCATTTTATATATTTGGTCTGTTTTTTATTGAATTTGAAGCTTGTTAAATATTGTACAGCAAACCACTTTATTATAGTAATCTATTAATATCACTATAATAAATAATAATATATATAAAAATTCATTATTATGAAGAAATATATTATTAATGTCATATTTCTTTATTATTAGTATAATTTTTAGTGTTATTAATGTTGTTCCAAGAGTCAAATTATTGACATCTGCAGGATGGTTTACTCTATTGAAAATGGTAAAACAAAATAAATAAAAGTTAATTAATATTTAATAAGTATTCATATTTAATAAATATTAATAATATAAAATATGAATATCAATATATTTTGTTGTCATCAGTATTCATGAGAGTGACTGCATTATAAATGATATTTTTTTCCAGTGTATGATCCTGCAGATGCTGTCCCTACTCGCTTAGAGGCAGATTCCATTGCGCCAACACGCATCACTTTGTCATGGCGTATACCACTTCGGTACTGTGACGTACTGGGTTATACTGTTCGTTACAATGGGACAAATGGATATGTGAGTTTAAAAAGTTTAAAAGGAAAATATAATTTATCAATATTGAAATTAAAAATAAAATACTTTTATATTTTTACCGATTTTAGAGACTTGGATATGTATACAATATATCAATATAGTGTCTTATCAGGAAAAATGTAATCATTACATTACTATTTTTTTTTCTATTTTTAAAATTTTTTTTGTTGGGTTTGAATAACACGCCATTGGCAACTATTTTACCCAATTTAAAGAATCCAAACAGATTTATTTTAGTATAAATACTGGTCTCCCTCTAAATAAAGACCCGCCAATTAAAGACCACTCCAATTAAATACCATTTTTCTGTGATCCCAAATTCACAATTGTCTTTTATCTTTGTTATTCTAATTAGAGACAAAGCTACTAAAGACCATGGAAACCCTCCATGGTCCCAAAAGTGGTCTTTAATTGGAGGGAGACCTGTAATAATAATAATAATAATAATAATAATAATAGTTATATTAATAATAATAATAATAATAATAATAATAATAATAATAAAAATAATAATAGTAATAATAATAATAATAATAATAATAATAATAATAATAATAATAATATTAATATTAATATTAATAATAATAATAGTAATAGTTATAATGATTATAACCTTTTTATTTTATCTTTAATAGATTGAGAAAAGTTTCCCAGGATCTCAGACGAACACTGTTGTCATCGAAAACCTACTGCCAGATACCTTATATGTATTTGAAATTACATCCTACACAAACTCCTTTGGTGTTCTACCATATGAAGAATCTACCACTGTAAAAACCTTGAAACCCGAAGGTAAAAATTATATGTAATTTTAAATGACCTTTGTGAAACTTATGTCTGTCTATATAGAGTTCTATATACAGTATATATGTGCATATAATGTTTTATAAAATATCATGAATCATAAAATGATTCATATTTTGCAGCTCAAAAAGGTATAATTATGAAAATAACCATTTAGGAATACACTTGGGTGTTCTTTAAGGAACAGTTATTCGGTTTATCCAGGTATCTCACTCATAGGCTACTTATATCACTGCTAGTTTGTGTAATTTGTAATACTACATTGTAAGAATATCTTTTATCATTGTGAAGACTTTTTCATAAAATTAATTACTAGCAAAGAATTTACATTAATATGTATCTCAATAATGCCACATAATGCGATAATTATATTATATAATATTAATCCTATTCAATTCTATAATATTAAAATTAAATACAGATAATACAAAAATATACATTCAGTAAATACCAACTTGGATTTGTATAAAATATATGCTGCAGTAGTGATTGAAAACTGAGTGCCCATAGACTCCATTGTTAAGTTACCTTCCAATCTTGGGTTTTATAGGTTCAAAACTGTTATATGTTGATAGCATGAATCTGTAGCTTTCTGTCACACTTACTTACTTACTTTACTTACTGATGCTTGATAGATAGGCCCTCTGTTCCCTCGGTAGGGCCCTCAATCTTCTTTTACAAGAATCCACGATCTCCTTTCTTCTGTCTACCAAGGGCCGGAAATTAATGTCATTAGGACATAATCTTCTACAGCGACGTTGCACCCTTTTTAAACGATTTGTATCTGTAACAGAGATAGGTGCCCAGACAAGTGAAGCATACTCATTAAGAAAGCTGTCTTATATTCTCAAGGTCCTGGGTTCAAATCCTGCAATGTTGATGGAGAGCTGTTGAATGGTGGTTAAAAATCTTGCATTTTAATCTTGGGGTACTAGACCCATATTTTGAAACCTGCTTTTCCTCACAACTAAATACAACAAATCCTTTTTATAAAAACCTAAACTTAGGAATAAGTAATTAATGAACTGTTTAATTTTTTGTGGTTAGATGAACTTTGCCCTGATGGTTGGGTTGTAGGACTTTCCTACACGTGCTACAAGTTCAGCACTACCCCTCGGACATGGGCCGATGCTAGAAGTGATTGTATGACCATTGAAGGTGGTGACCTTTTAGTCATCGCTGATGCAGAAGAACATTCATACATCCGAAACATGACTGACATGCAAAATACCTGGTGGATAGGTAAGAATATGCCAAGTTAACAAGAATAGTTCAAATATTCATCTTTAGAGTAACAATTTTGATTGTCAAATTTGAACAAAAATATTATATTTTACAATATAAATTTTAATTTGGTGTCTAAATTTAATACAGAATATTAATAGATATAGAATGATAAAAGATAATTAATAAGTCTACAATACAACAAATTATTTTAACACATCAATGCCACTTTTGACGAAGTTGTTTACTAATGTGTCGCGGTAAAGAAGTACTCACTCTGCCGCCTTTTAGTTGCGAGGTACACTTTTTCAGATACTGGGTGCAAGCGCCGAAAACAGTATTAATATTCAAAATGTAAAATGTGTGAGTTTCGAATTTACATGTATGATGAACCACATAGTAATTATTTTTAGTTATTTTTCTAATCTTGTTTTCATACAATATACATCTTGTGTATTGATGGTTTAAATTTTGTAGTGTAGTCTACAACTAATAATTTTAAATACAAATAATAATTAAATTGTTCTATACACCATCACCTTATGCTTCATCACAATAAAAACATTAACTTTGTAATACATGAGTATAAAGAAGCATTTACTGAAAGGTCCACTGATTGATCTCAGATAAGAAAGTATAATACATACTCCAAGTATTGAAATACACGCCATCGTGTTGGGATTCAATATTTCGACATTAATTATGTCATCATCAGGAATGAAGCATTGTATACAGTATTACAATTTTAATTTATATTGGTGCAGATTTTTTTTGTTGCTTTACGAAATAACACCAGTATCAAAAATTGCATATCTATTTTAAAAATACATCCTAGATTTCTTTTTATTGTTAGATCAATAGACTTTTCTGCTAAGCCCTGCGCCTTGGATATTGTAGCTAAGGCCCCGCAAAACGACAGTTAAAACATACGCAAACACCTGCCTTTGTGGGACAACAAGTGTGCTTGTTAGACATGCAGTTGTTCTTGGGAGTGTTCTGATTGGTCAGTTGTTAAGTTTGGTTGACACTCCAGATAGGTCCATTGTACTCTGCTTTTACTATCATAATTTCTTGTTTAATGTAGGATTTTATGACCAAGCTGATGAAGATAGCTGGCGCTGGGTTGATTGTAGTATTCCTAGTGTTTGGCAACGTTCACAATGGGCAAGCGGTCAACCTGATGATTCAAATGGTCTAAGTGATTGTGGCCAAATGAATGCAGCCGGTCAGTGGCAAGATGAGGAGTGTTCCAGGATGAACAATTACATCTGCGAAAGGCTTGAAAAACGTAGGTTGTCATATATATAAAACATTCTGGATATATAAAATTCTAAAGACTGTAAAAGTCGGCTATTCCAACCAATGAGTTGAAGTAAAGAGTGTGGTGTTGCAGCTAACATCTTGATTGGTGGAACAGATGCAGATTTATAGAAGGAAAAAAGTTGTTGTCGTAAGTCTGTGCATAGAATGTAAGAAATTTAGAACGATATTCTGTTAAAATACTGTGATGTTTAATTATTAAGCCTGATTAGGATAAAAATTATGAACGAACGTGGAATAAATTTTTGTATTGTAAACCAATAAATATATACTGTTTATTAGTTTACATTCAAGAATTTATTTATGTTTATACATCACAGAAACCAGATGAAACTATTTGAGCTAATAGTGAATATTAATGATAGTACAGGATGAATGAACTGTAGATTTTTTAATATATAATTTTACAGCATTTACCCCAGAGGACGCAAACCCCAGTCTTTTCCGAGGTCAAGTTCTAAACCCTGTTTCAGTCAGTTTTACCTGGCGGCCCTCCCGTTATAATTGTGATGTCACTGGTTACAAGATCAAATACCAGGATGGAGCTCTTCCTAAGGAGGTACAGGTGAGTGGTGCCGAGACCAGTGAAGCTGTCATCCGTGATTTAACACCAGCAACGACTTATGTCTTCTCCATTGCTGCAACCACTCTCTTTGGTGATCTCTCTGATAGCCAGTCCCTCACGCTTAAAACTCTGAATGAATCAGGTAAGAAAAATTATGGTCATTATTTTTCACATACAAACAAGTTATGTGCACTGTACGAATGCACAACAATTGACCATTGATTATTGTATGTTTTTACTTGCATACAGTATATAATCAATGATTCTCCTATTAAACACGGAGTGACAGATATAAATATATAAATGTGTAAGCACAAAAGTATATTAAACATACAATAATATTCTTACAAATATATATTTACATCTAATAACATCTATTTCTATGGAATTTTGAAATTCATATTTTCAATCAATTTATTTATGGGGATTACCATGCTTGCAGGATTACATTTGCTAGTGATATCCAAAAAAAAAGGATAACAAATTTTATTAAAAAAAGCTGGAAAGAGTTGAAAAGCCGTGTACACAAGATTTTATGTATTTTTATGTTTTGTATAATCATGGTATCTGTTTGTAAGTGTATGATTTTGTGCTAAAAATTGTGTGTTCATACTTTTTTTTGCAGACTTCCTTTGTCCTGAGGGTTATGAGATCGGTTATGATTACAACTGTTTCAAGTTCTCCCTTGAACCCCGCACTTGGAATGAGGCACGCAAGGACTGCCAGTCCTCTCTGAATGCTGACCTCGCTATACTGGACACACCTGAGGATGTGAACTATGTACTACAAGTCAGTGATACCCCACTAAACTACTGGATTGGTGCGTTTAACAAAGTGCAAAAAAACTGAATTTCAAATATTCTGTATACCATTAACATTTGGGGAGGGGAAACACAGGCTCAAATTTAAAAACTTTAGCCTGTCCCTGTTCACCCTTTATTTAATATCTTCGGTCTATAAAATGAAGTAAAGTACACATGCTTACTTGCACATAATCAGGTGTAATAATTAATACTATAAATTTATTTCATTTTATAAATACTTACCTGGATAAACCAACTATTGCTTTGTTCCCAGTAATCAAGAACACCCTAAAAAATTAGGATAGCCATTTGAGCGTATGTTTTGAGCACCCATTTCATAAGCAATTGTCCTTGTTCCCTAGCTGTCATTGTATAAAGCTCCCTCACTCATAGATTTATTTGTCTAATTTAAAATCTGTACATTCTACAAGTATTCTCATGTGAAGTCATGTGGCTGCCAATACTGTAGCCATCTATTGAGACAGTTGGGACATTCCCACACAATTTTTCTAATGGGTCCACAAAGAATGTGTCCACATTTTTAAAAATGGGTCCAATTGTGTAATTTTATTCATAAAATGGGTTCACTTTTTAAAAAATGGGTCCAGATTTCTTAAATTTAGCTTAAAATGAGTAAAATTTAAGGAAATGGGTCTAGATTGTTCATATTTTTGCGTAAAATGAGTTTACTTTGTTCAAATTTACATGTAAAGTGGGTCCACCCTGATAATTGTCCCACACTTTTTGAAAATCCTGGTTGCTCCATACCCAAAATTAATATTTCTTTGATTGTTATAATTGTTATCCTGTTTGAATACTGGTTCTCTTGTGCTTTTCTGTGTACTCTCCTGGTACAAGATAGTATAATGCATACTCCAAGTGTAATGCACACCATCGTGTCGGGATTCAATATTTCGACATTAATTATGTCATCATCCGGAATGGTACTCCTGGTACAGTATTTGTCTTTTGAAATGAGGAACATACAGTATTAGTTTTTTTGTAATTCCACTCAAAGCAACTCAAGTGCTACCTATTTAGTATCTAAATGAAATCAATCTACCAACCAATTAATCAGTCTGTAGTATGGTATATGATCTATTCATAGGCATGATGTTATAGGCTCCTTGATTATAAATATTGCTAGACTGAAGCACTGAAAGCTTTTCTCAAATCCGGAGGATAAGTAGAGGAAACACCAATGTATCACATTTTCTAAATTTTTTTCCTATAACATTTCGTTTTCCATTTTTTTCCCAGGTTATTATGATGTTGGTGTGGAGAACACATGGCAATGGATTGATTGTACAGATCCAAGTACCTTCACGATGGGTAACTGGGGACCTGGTGAACCGAGTGACGACATCATCGGGAACGAGGATTGCGGACAACTACAATCCAATGGCTACTTCTATGACGTAGACTGCGCACAACCTATGTTCTACATCTGCAAAGTTGTTCATAAAAGTATGATTACAACAAAATTAGGATTGTAGAGTGTTACACCTAGTGCTTTCGCAATAAGAAAATTAAATCTTAATATTTTTTAAAGGGGTTCATATAGTGTAGTCAAATCTGGTTTTGGGGAGAATGCTGACACCAGTATAAAGTATAAAATCATCAAGCATTTCCCCGACGAGTTCGAAGATTTCCACAACGAGAGCAAAGTGGGTGTGGTCAAGCGTCTCTTAAAATGTTTCAAATGTTGTCCAGGGGGACAATTTAGGGGTTTCAAAGGCTTATTTAATTAATTTTAGAGTCTACAAATATGTACAAAATACATACAATTTTTTTTCTCCCCGACAAGTTGTGGTTTTTCTCCCTGACAGGGGCCTCGTCCCCCAGCCCCCTGCTGGCGCCATCCCTGTTTCTAACAAAAGGAAAAGAGGACAATTACTGTATAGGCTGGTGTAAAGGCATACATGTATGATAGTGCAAAAAGATAAATGATTCTGATTTTCTAAAAGTGCTGTGTAAGGGAACATGTTAATTACCATTTATCTATCAGGTATGTTACTAATACTGACTTATCAATGTACAGTATCAATGTTACTTTTTAATCAGAAAAAACAATTCTTATTTAATAGATTTTGAGCCTGCAGACTTCAATCCACGCCTCTTTTCTGCTGTTAGCTTCTCCCCTTTCAATGCTTTGTTGACTTGGCAAACCTCTGATATTTTATGTGACATCACTGGATACAGAATAAGATACAACAGTACTGATAAAGATGTGGTGAGCTTTCAAATATTCATTTTGTATCATTGAAATATTGACTTTTTGTATTTTTATTCTCAAGTAACTTTTTGGCTTAATTAATGCCAGAATTTTAACCAATCAAACTACACCCATTGGCATGGCCTGTACCATTAAACCAAAGTGAAATTATCTGTAATTATGGGTGAGCCCATTTTCATCCCAAAAAATAAGCATTTGTGAGTGGCACTACTTGAAGTAAAGAATGAAGAATTTTAGCACAAGCTTGCCTCTACATATGTATTTGTAATTACAAATTTTGCATCATGATGACCTGCATCACTTTCTTCTGAGATTGTTTCATACATTTTAATATAAATGTTACCTGTATTTTATTTTATTGGATGTTTTTACTTCTTACTTTGCCATGGAATTATTTTTTTCAATGGATATTCATTGCAGAAGGTTAAAACTGTACCTGGTGCTCTCAGTAACAGTGTTAGAATAAATGATTTGCTGCCATCAACCACGTATAGCTTTACGATTGCTGCTGTTCTTACAACCGGATCATTACCGTATGGAGCCAATGCTCAGACGACCACAGACTCTGTAAATGGTACTGTTAAATTGAATATGATAAACTGTTTACTGTAGATTCACCAGTAATGTTTTTAAAGGTGGTTAATATATAGGGCCTATCATTTTCACAAACACCATCTTTTTTCTAATCTTGTATTTGACCTAATATTTCTATAGTTAGGGACGAGAAATGGCCTTGATATATGTATTATCTATAAGCTATGAAATACTAGTAATAGCATGTACTACTTCACAACCCATCAATAATGCATGCTGGGATGTCTCAACAGAGACATGCGGTTAGAACTCCTGAACACAAGGTTAAGAAATGAATTAAAATCATTCTCAATTGTTATTATCAGTTTTAGAAACCCCAAAGATCCTATATTTAATCGTCTCAACAATGCCTAAAGATATACCCTCCTCATATTGTTTTTTCAAATAGATCTATCCTCATTGAGAGAATTGGCTATCTTTGTTTCAATCTCCAATTTCTAATCTTGTATTGTGATTTATAAACTCAATTGTGGCAGCAGTTAGTGTCTCATTTGTGTTTATACAGATTTTTGTCCTGCTGGTTGGGAGATTGGACATAACTATTACTGCTACAAATATGGCAAGACACCTATGACGTGGCAAAAAGCCCGAGCAGACTGCCAAGGCACACCAGGTGGTGATCTTGCCATTGTTGATTCACAGAATGAACTGGAGTACATTATGAACACAACCAAAGGAGGCAACTGGTGGATTGGTGAGTAAAGATTCATTGTTTAACCAGATGATATATCTTTAACACTCTGCACGCCAAACATGGAGATCTCTGTGCTTCAGGTTTTTTTTGTACTGTACTGTACTAACTATTTGAACACTATATTCAGTCTGGACTGTAAGTATTTCACTATTTGAATGTATACAATCTGATAAAGAAAAAGATTGAATTCATGCCATAGCTAGCTCTGATGACGCTCATCGTGTAAGTGCTGCTGAGGCATTCGCTGAAATTTGTGCGGATTCTGGTGAAAGTATGTCAGATGATGTTAAAGATGTATAATTTTTGATTTACAAAATGTAATAAATCTTGGTAGTAATGTTTTTAGCTAGACTAGCCTAGCGAATCCATGTATGGTAGCGTTGGTTGATATCTCTTTGTCAGTGTTTGTTTACATTGAGCGTAGGCCTAGCGGGTTTGATGTCCTTTCACAAAATCGTGATTATCTCAGCTTCATTATGCGAAATTGCGTAAATCTCCAAAAGTGAGTCATTTTCATTTCACTGTTACGGGTCACAGATTGTGATTAGAATACAGTGTTTGTTTCCATTGTAAAGCTAAGATGTTTGTAGCTATAGTGTTTATAACATGTCAATCTGATTACATACGCACTCTCAACGAGCTTTGGAAAATTGTTAAAATTTGCTAATAAGTCTGGCGGTGGCTGATACTATGTTTTCAAACCCTTTAATATTAAAGACCAATATTTTTACTGATCTCTGAGGAATTCATATGAGGACTTGATATTCATAAATTTTGAGTCTTTTTAGAATGATTTATTAGAAAATAATAAGAACTCTTACATTGTAAAACTCAGATTCCAACATTCATTAAATCACTCGATGCCAATTTTTATTACATGCTGTTTTCCAGGTCTCTATGATCAGGCGACGGAAGGAGATTGGTCATGGATTGATTGTTCGCGTCTGGGTGTATGGGGTATGCTTAACTGGGGTACGGATCAACCTAATGACTTGGATGGTACACAAGATTGTGGCCAGATACTCAACAATGGACGTTTCAATGATATTGCATGTGATGTGTACATGGAATACATTTGTGAAATAGTTGATATTGGTAAATTCTAATCACTTTAATACATACTTTTTCCTGATACTCATAAATCGTGTCTCTTGTTTTTATTAGTAAATTATAATTGCATGTTTTTTTCTGAATTTGATAATTTCTAAAATATTGTTAAAATTATGTTTTATACTAAATATAGTCAAATGAAATAATATTAGTTCTTCCAAAAGATGTGTTAGCTATTTGTATTTCACAGGAAGATAGGGATACAGTACACAATCTTCATGGTTCAGCTTAATTTGGAATAAATACCAATTGGCCTAATTTTGTGTTCAATAGGGGTGGCTTATACCAGAGGAACTGTGGTATATAAAACATTATGAAGACTTGGTGATGCACTTGGTGATGCACTTGTAGCACACTCATTCAAATGCAAGATAAGCACCAGCATAGAATAAAATATATAGTGATTACCCCTGAATTTTAAAATAAACCATGCTATGTTTACAATTTATCGTGGTTCATGTTAGAAAAAATATATTTTTGAAAATATTTATTAAAATTTTGCTTATTTCACCAAAGCAGCTTTTAATGATAGTGACCTGGTTCCATCAAGATTTAGTGGAGAAGCTCTTTCGCCAAACGATATCCAACTTTCGTGGCGCCCTGCTCGTCGTAACTGTGAAGTGAGCGGGTATAAGGTCTTCATTGAAGTTGGTGGTGTGGAAACATTTGTGAATGTTACAGGAGGCAACACCGATAGCTTAATCCTCAAGAATATGGAATCAAGAACAGCTTATCGCTTTTCAATTGGTACTTACACCATTAGCGGTAGAGAGATTGGCAGAAGCACAGACACAGCATTTATCATCACACCAGCAGGTAATAATTTATACCATTTAAATAATTTTACCCAAGCTGATTTTTAATCTGTGGTTTGGAGGGGCGAGGGGGGGGGGAGGATATTTAAAATAAAATTAAAAAACAATTGTCATTGTTGTTTTTTTATGAATATAACTTTTTTTTAAATGGAGAAAAAAGATTAAAATTTATGCCTGAGAATGCATTTTGCTTCCATTTAGTGGTGCCATAGTAATACATTTTCTTTCTCGTCTAGACATTCCATCTGTGATAAATTACCTTTTCGGCCATTTTCATTAGCTTATTTAATTTTTGTTTTAATTATTTCCTAATTTATTGTTTAGAATTGCAGCAATGTTGTTAAATTTAGAAAATTTAATATCCAACTAAAATTGTGTTTATATGTAAACAATAATTTTCTATTAACATTAATTGTTTTGTTTGCAGTTGGTGTCTGTGGCGACTCATATAGAAATGAAGCATCTGGCAGGATAACATCTCCTGATTATCCTAAAGATTACCCTGATAATCAAGATTGTCTGTACATAGTTAACATACCAGACTCCAGTGCTGCAATTCAAGTTGAATTTTACACTTTTGATCTTGAGGATGGGTAAGGGTATTTAAATATTGGGTAGATCACATTATAAACTTTAATTTGGTCTTTGAATGGCTTCCCTAAGATAAGTAGATCCAGAGATGTGAGCATTTAAAATTTGGGTGTATGAGAACCACGTTTTGAGAAAATTGGCCGCAAAGATAAACTAACCTTTACAAATAATAGGACTAGAATTAAAGAATATGCGCAGAGAACACGATTTTAGTAAGAAATTTTGCTTAAAACGTATGTATGAAATATAGGTATCAAGTTATTTAAAAACATTAAAATCAACATTTTGTAAACATTTTGACTTTGACCTATTTTGGTGAATATCTCAATATGATTTCATTAAAAATGCGTCGCATTTCGTGGTGAGACCTCACATTTATTCATGAAATTTAAAAATACCAGGGTAAACCGACTAAATCTTAAACACTGCTGCAAAATATTAACTAGATTTAGTCAAAACCTCTTAGCTTCACACACTTTGAAACATAAACATATATTTAAAACACATATACAACCCTAATCAGATTCTCAGTTCTGTGAGAAACTTTGAAAAAAAATGTACAGATTAGGTGGAGCAAAAGTTGAGTGATCTTTTTATAACTCACTCTGTGGTCATGCATCAAATTTAATAAACCATTGTTTTCCCCTCGATAATTTTAATGCTTACATGATACAAACAATAGTACAAATACATGAAAGAGGTGAATTAGTGTAACCAACCAGAATTGGTATGTTGAGTAAAAGACAAAAATACCAAACTAAAAATAGAGCCATATATAATCTGAAGTTCAAGAGAACTACTGAACATCACAACACTGTAGTACACAGCTTGTTAACTTATGATGTCTACCAGAATATACCATATACAATTTTTGAAAGTATTATTAGTATTTTATGATTGTATTTTTTAGACAAGATTTTCTTTTGATTGGATCTGGTAATGAAGCTGACAACAACGTCCAGTATATGTTTACAGGTAGCAAACTGCCTGTACCTGTCACCATTTCGAGTAGCAGACTGTGGATTCGTTTCTTTAGTGATGAAGATAAGACTTCAAGTGGCTTTGACCTGACATATAGCACTGTTGGAGGTGAATAGTACAGACTATATTTTACATTTAGATTTTGTGAATGTTTGTCAGCCAACAAGATTCAGATTGCCACAGAAAGTCTGATACCAACAGCCTCCTTTATGATCCCCAGTTTCAAGAAAACCTGCGGATCACCTAATTTGTTGGTGACAAATTTAAGTCTAGATTTAAATATCATTTAAGCATTAAGCAATTTGGCTATTCTTAGTGTAAGTGGGAAATATATATCATGTAAATGTGGTGGTTCTGTGTAGAATTCTTAATTTATGTTACAATTGCTGTGGATGATTGTTTTCATGTTTCATTATTTCTGAACTGCTTTTATTTCAGTGCCTACTACTACCAAGAAACCGGCAGAACCAACTACATTAGCTGATCCAATAGAAGTAGGAGGTACAATGATGACACTTCTTGGAGAGTCTGAAAAGTCGGTAAGTGTGCTTGTTATTAAAACAACAAAAGATAGGAGTATATAATTATATATAGCATTCAAAATAATTCTTCAAAAAAAAAAAATAGTGCACTTTTGCTAATACTTTGGTGACAAGTCTTGTGACTGCTGCCCTCAATCTGTTCCAATAAACTGCTACTGCTCTGGAATGCAAATGTAATTGTGCGTCTCAATTATAGCAATCATCATTATATTATTTGCAGTTTTAGTTGTACTTTGTATTCAATATAGGCAATCCTTGGTTAATGTGTGGTTAACAGTTTTTTTCTTAATAAGTAAATTTTTTCTTTTCAAATTTTCATTCAGTTTGATGAACAAAAACAATTGAAACTTGCAGAATCATTAGCAGACCAAGCCAATGAATATTGTGCTGTGAGTTTCACGGCCTGCTTGGCACCACGTAACTCTCTATACAAGTAAGTCTTTTGTGGAATATAATAATAATTAGAATTCAATTGAATTCAACCAATTCAATTAAATTTTATTGTTTATAGAAATAGGAAATTCATCTTCATGATAACAAGCATTGCACATGAAAACAACAATATATATATATATATATATATATATATATAAAGAAAAAATACAATGCATTTGTACAATAATATATAATACAGTATATACATTCAAAGAAAAAAACTAGTGGATACATTATCTAGACACCGATTTCGTACCATGTGACATTAGTTATTTTGCCCATTTCCTCACTCATTGTTGAAATTTTGTTCCACCGTGCATTTTTTTCCCCTCCTGTATTGTCCATTGCACGTTGCCTATGGATACGAAATGACCTCAACCTAACACAATCTTTTGATTGGTTAAAAAGATGCAAGACTGACCTGCTTCTTTGTTTGCGCCACCTAGATAGGGGACCGGGGATTGCACCAGGGCAGAGACCAATGTTTGACCCTTTGAAACATAGTGCTGTTTGACACACCACACCATCTTATATTATTGTTAAGTCATCATGCTTTTTGTTTTATAATTTGATAAAAAAAAAAAGCTCATAGAGGCACTGTGCAATATGCACTATATAAATGTAAATTTTTATTATTATTTACGTATAGGGTAAATCCTAAAAACATTTGTATAATTTTTTTTTTTATATTTCTGGTATCCTGCAGTTACAGATTGAAGGGATCCAGCTGACCCAGATTTTTAAAATTACTTTCAAAAATGAAGAAAAAAGAAAATTATATTCAAATTCAAGTCTGAGAGTGCCATTTCCTGCAGTCTAGAGGTGCTAAAATCATAATTTTTCTTACCACCTTAGCCCTCAATCTGTGAATTTGTCTTCCTGGGCCCACTCTATTTAGAATTCCTGGATCTGCCACTTTTATGTATTGTTATTATTATTAGCAGCAGTATTGGTAAACATGTTATAATTCTTGATTATTGATCTCTTGTTTTTAATAGATCAGATAATATTGTGTATTACTCGTTTGAAGAAGTGAATGCAAACCTGGAGGTGAAATTTTGGGTAAACGACCCAAGTAACACCGAAGTAGCAGCTATGACAACGGAACAAGTGCAAGATATGCTAAACAACAACATAGATGAGTCTGAGTTTGAATACATTGTTGGTCCAGTGGAGCCAGTGGAATCTTCAAGCCTTGAGCCATGGGTCATCACTCTTATCTCCTTCTTCGCTCTCGTCATGCTCATCATAATTTTGGTTGCGGTCAAAGAATGTCACAGCCCGTAAGCAGTTTGTGTAATTTAAAGTGACTGCGTGTTATGATCATATGGAACATTCCCCCAGTTATGAGTCACAAAAAAATATAAAAAACTAGACTTACTATGTCAGTTTGCACAACAGAACTTAGGGCTTTTCGTCATTGCTGTAAAGAGAAATGAAGACAAACAAACAAATATTAAAAAATTATAGAGTAAAAAAAAAACATAGAAACCCAAAATTTGTATAGTACTAAACAAATGAAAGTAAAAAAAAAGAAAACCAACTTCACAACTACCGCGAAGTTAGTAAGATTCGAACTATTGCTGCAATGGTAATAGCGAGGTAGGCCTACTTGGAGACTCACAACCATTGCCCACTAAATGAGCTGACCTTGTATATGCCAGTGCATTTTCCGTTCATAGCCATTCAGTGACTATAAGCAAAAATTGTTTATGCATTATTGAGTTTAACCTAGCTGCAACTTAACTTGATCGTCCCCAGCACATAATTATTCCTTCTTTGTAACTTGGTTAAACTATCCCGAAAGTTTTATTCAGGTGAATTAACCCATATTTGAAATATCTGGTGTAGACCGTTTGCCCTTAAATCAGTTTAATTGGTCCTCACATACACACCCCACCCTAGATTGACACTAAATAGTAGGAGGCTCGTCCTTGATATATAGTCTATGCTTCGGCAAAGCATAGACAAGTTCCAAGCATGGGAAGTGACCAAAGTGCTGGCCAGAAAAACCAAGTGCAAAAAGATAGTGAAAAAATATGCAAGAAAAAAAATTAATAAAAACTAGATTTGAACTCGACACGTCGGACAAGTTTAGGTGATCCACCGCACATTTGAACTTTAACCCTTAGGAAGTGAGCGCATTGCGGATCGAAAAATATTTTAATGCTAAAATTATGGCCTATAAAGTGCTCTAATTTAGTAAAAAAAAAATACTGTAATTTTGAGCTTTATAAAAGTTTTATGCACATGTACACTCACGTCATTGGCTCCTGATATGAGATATACATATGTCAACTCTCATTGAAAAATGCCTGTCGGTGAGGGCTTCATTACCAAGAATTATAAAATTTGACAATGATATCAAGGAAGAAATAGAAAGGGGTCAGAAAAAACATTCATTTTGACCATGATGACGTCATATAAACTATAATACTTGTGTAAAGTGTCATTTAAAAATGCCTGTTGGTCGGTAATAGCATAAGACATTGACCATGTTAGTGTTGAAATCCCGTCTGCCGCCCTCTATCGTGTCATCAAAGATTTGAAGAAAGAAAGAGTTGGGGGAGGGTCAGAAATACTCATTTTGACCATAATGACGTCATCAAAGTGATAAATGAATGACACTTTGTGAAAGGAAATTGTCTCGTCTATAACATACTCACAGGTGAGAGACGATTGATAAACAATAAGCGAGATACGTTCAAATGAGTATAAAAATAATGACGTCAGTCAGTTTATTGAATTCAGATGGCAACATGATGACATCACAATGTCCGATCAGCTATAATGAGCTATAAAATCATATCTACAACTCATGTGCTTTCAGAATATTTAATAAAACTTGTGGGTCACCTTTCATCATAAGGAGCTATAAAACTGATTAAAAATAGGCATCGCGCACGTTATGACGCGCGCACAGAAAATTAAGGTACATGACATTCAATGGGGGTCATCAAATTCAGGAAAGAAATCTCGACATCTTGCTAGTTACGCCATTGACTAACTTAGTCAAAAAGTGATTTTGAGCATTTTAAAATTTTGATGCACGCGTTTGCGCGCATTATATATTTTCGTAAGTTACATTCAACCATGACCTGAAGTTTATGCCCACTGAATATGATTTAGAAACGACAGTTGGTTAGGAAGATATCATGGATAATGTAACAACACAAAAATTACGCGTAGATGATGTCACACATGACTGAGCACATTGAAAAGCTTATTATGACTATTCCAGGCCAAGCCAAATGTTCGTTGAAGCGCGCATGTACATAGCTCGTGCCAATTTTGAGATATCGTGCGCACAACAATCGCCGAAAAAGAAAGAATAAAAACTCTGACAATAACAAGAGGTAATTCGCTAGACAAAAACAATGGCTTTTCCAGCTACTGCTGGGAAAAGCTAATAAGGACATGTTACTAGAAATTGCAAATTGCAAGTGAAGTGCTGCGAAGTACAACTGCATAAAATGTTCTTCGAAAAAAAATTATTTATGCGAGTCAAGTGAAAATAATGAATAATAAAAATATAACAAATGATATGAGCACGACCCATTGTCTATATATTATTAGAACAGCGTTGGTACAATTAGTGTTTTGCTGCAGTGACATCTCGCTCGCTGCTGGCAATGACTCGCTGCTGGCGAATCGATCTGCGCATGTGTATAAAATGGTATTTATTTCCGCAAACACTATGCCAGTCTACAACAAGCGTCGTCTAAATGTAATAATTAGCACGTTGAAATAGGCTAGTAAATAAGTTTAACTGGGTTCGTAAATAATATTGTCCTCAAAATATTGTGGCTGAGACATGAGCCGATTAAACGTAGAAATAGGAAACCTAGAAATATAGTAAAAACGCTGAATAGTACTCCAGCGTCGCGACATGCCAACGTTGGTATGAGTAGGTTAGTCTACAAACGTCGCCTAAAGTAATTGATTTTACCCGGCAGAACGAAAGAAGCAAACTCCGCTTCTCAGTTGTCTCAGGCGATTGATTTTTGACAAACAATGACCTTTCAGAGGTCAAATTGCTGTCAAGAATATGAATTGGCTGCTTCGCAGCAATAAAATCCTACAACGTTTTATTTATATTTCTAATATCTAGTGTTATTGGCTTTTCCCAGCAGTACTTGGAAAAGCCATTTTTTTTGTTCTGATTTTTTTTCCTTGCATATATCTTTTTGCACTGTTTTTTTCTGGCCGTCACTTTGTTAACTTCCCAAGCTTAGAATTTGTCTGTGCTTTACCGAAGCATAGGCTATATATCAAGGATATGCCTAATAATATTTAATGTTAATCAGTGTTCCCGCTAGCATCATGGGCAAGCGTCATGGTAAGTGTTAAGTCCACCATAGTTGGGACTGACACAAGGTATTTTTAATAATTAGGAGGCATTGAAATGTCATAAATTGCAATTTAAGACTATATAAAAGCAGGGAACAGTTAAATAATTTAACTGTTCCCTGATAAAAGCGTCATGGAAAATGTTCCAAGAAACATGGCCAACTGTCAAGCATCATGGGGAAAGTCCCAAGCATCATGATACCATGATGCTTCAATTGCCTGGGGAGAACAATGGTCAATCTATGGTGGGGTGTGCATGTGAGGACTAATTAAATTGATTTAAGGTCAAACAGTCTACACTGGATATTTCACGAATTGGTCAGTTGATCTGAATGAAACTTACGGGAAATTTTAATCAAGTTACAAGGAAGAAATTTGTTATTTGTTAAATTGACGATCCAGTGGATGGTGTAAATTTGAGGGTCTTTTCAATTTTTGAGGACACAGACCTAAATATCTCTTTAAAAAAAAACACCAATGGGTCTAAATGAAACATTCTATAATACTTTGTAAAGGTCTTGTAAAAAAATTATTAAATTTTTGTGATGATCCACAGTATAGAGTACCACAGTCGTGTCATCACAACAGCAGGTGGCGCCCTCTGGACTTTGGTTACCGTTCATTATGCCTGAATGACTTCATAATCTTAATGGTTTAGAATAGGCTTTCTGAAATAGGCATTTTAAAACCTAATAATTTAGCATCAAAATGTACTAAAAACACAAAAAGCTCGCATTATATTAGTTATCCAACACACATTTAATCATCAATTAGCATTTACAAAGGAAAATTAAGATACAACTTCTTAATAATTACGTTAGAAATTGGGATCAATCGTTTGTCAGTGGAGAAAATGTTTGAATGCATTTTGTGTCGCCGATAGTAACAGAGTTTATCACGTGGTATTGTGACGTAACACTGTAGTACTATCTAACGAGCATTTAGGAAAACGTCCCAGACCACATATTTCGAAAACAGATCAACTGATCTGCATGAAACATTCAGAAAAGTTTAACCAAGTTACAAGGAAAAAAATATTATGTGCTGGTCAAGGGTGTAATCGCTTAAAAAAAAAATCAATGGATATAATTTTAAACCTTGTATAACAGTTTGTCAAGGTCGAGTAAAGAAATGATTAAATTTTTGTGACGATCCGGAGTAGGGTGTAGATCTGAGGACCATTTAAAGGAAAACGTCCCAGACCAGATATTTAAAAAACGGGTCAACTGATCCAAATGAAACATTCGGGAAAGTTTAACCAAAGTTATAAGGAAGATATTATTATGTGTAGGTTAGGATCCAGGTTAGGGTGTAAATTTGAGGGTCATTTAAATTGCTTAAAGACATAAAAATGATAATCCAATTCAGCTTCGATGAAACGTATAGATACTTCCTAAGCAAATAAATAGGCAGGTCTTCCGAACTAAAGTCTTTGATGTTAGAACCAAACGGATGCAAATTGATGAAAAACACAACATATTTTAAGAAAAGAACTAAGATTTAATTGTAAACGTGTTTTGGGTGTTCTCTCCTATAATCAGTAAAAACTAAAAATCAAAAACGAAAAAAAACTCGCCATTCTTAACATAGAACACCTTGCATACATTAGTGCTGTATGCTAATTGAAAAGTTGTAAGCTTAAGTGTTTGAGTTGAACATTGAAATTTGGACTGTTCCATTTGACATGTAGTGATTCTTTTATTCTTAATCTAATTTCACTGTCAATGACGTTGAAGCATGTAGCTAATGTTTTGCATTTTTAATTTTCATTTAGATGTTTTAAAATGTTTGTATTTTTGTCTTTGCCAAGGTGTTCTTCAATCATAGTAATCAAGTGTCGGCTAGTATAGCCTAAATAGGTGGAATTACATCCACCACATTTGAATTTATACACTACCATAGAGCGAAGATTACTAGGGATTTCATCAAAGCTGTATTGGATTATCATTTTTTACTCAATTGTAAAATGTTCGGCATTTTGCCAAAATTCATATACTACATAGTAACAATGAAAATTAGGATGATTGTTTACAGTGAATAGAAATTTCAAGTTAGAAATAATTCCCTAAACATAAGCATACCGAATACCTGCTCATAAATTCAATACATAACGCAAAGGACAGAAGTATATTTAAACTTAGTTAGAACCAAAACCATTACTAATTAATTGTTTATGATTTGAAGTGTTTGAATGATTGTATCATAATAATTAGTGAGAGCAAAAAATTTTATGACTATCTTCTAAAATTACTCAGCTGACAGAAGAAATGCTTTTCTGTAAGGCTGAAATATCAAGGCCTTGAGTACAGTGTGGAACATATTTATATGGAAAATCTGAAGTAGTTTCAAGAAATCAAAATATATTTTTGCATATCAAAATAAAAGGTGTAATTTTATTTTACAAAATTATATGTTTTTTTTCAGCTCGAAAAAATCTTCTTTTATTGACAAAAAATCAGAAAACCATGAAATGGACATAGCAGAAGGTAAGTTACGTTACAATATTAAAAGTATCGTTTGTGGTAACATTGAACATTTTTATCCTTTTAACATTTTTAACATTTTAATCCTTTAAAATAGTTAATTAAAATATTGGGGGGAAAATCTAATATTAAATGCAGAAGTTATACAATTTCAGTATTAGACAGATCAAGTCATATGTTTTCAAAATAACAGACTTTACTTTCCAGTGAAAATCTTTTCAATGATTACCAAGTTTTAGGTTCATACAATACTGTATTGTTTATGTATTAATTAACTAAGAAGGTTGTTTTTTAATTTTATGTACAATTGAAAGCTAAACCTACAGTATGTAAGTAAGCACAATTCAAATAGTTAATTATTCTATTCACATATTTTAATCAAACACATATCTGTATATTTTATCATACGATATAAACTATGTACTGTACATGGTATATTATAATAATTATAGTATAATCATGCGCATTCCATAATGACTAAAAGGAACCAGGCATACACTAGCAGATATTTGACAGATTGTTTAGACTTGATTTGATAGTGAATGCTTCTTTCAGACTTTATCTCGATCATCAAACACATTTTCTTTTCGTGTTGGAAGTTAAACAGTGTTTTCAAATTGTAATCAAACATTGTGTGGTTTAGTCTGATAATAATCTAATTGTGTATACCTAACTTATAGCAGCTGTGTTGATTACAATATGGACAAGATAAAGGAGTTTAGTACGTAGGCGTGCAAGCCACATCTGAGAGAAAGATATTGTCCTCAGCACTTGGGAAGCGTTATTGTACACTTCTTTCTGTTTTTTAAAATGTTAATAGTAATTGTTATTGTCGTGGTGGAATAGATAATATCTGGATTTGCATTTGAAATCAATTGCGAAAAAAATAGCAAGTTGTTCTCAGGTAGGACTCAAACCCACGATCTCCAGATCGCTAGCCTGGCATCATACCTCTAGACCACGAGCTTGCTTATGAAAGTAAGAGGACATTTAGTATATTTTAAATGTTATCATACTTTTACAGACAATTAATTATTATCCGCATGCATGCATGAACAGTTAAATTTATGTAGATAAAATTGGCATATTAATGAATTGAAGTTGCTTTCTTGAGTGGTGCTTCTGTTTTAAGACCTGTATTGATTCCATATAAAATGGACAATTATATGAAAGTAAGAGGACATTTAGTATATTGTTTTTTTCAATAATAATGGTCTTCTATTTAATCCTTACTGTAGATGGGAATGCAAATATTTCTAATGCTACTCCACAAAGGTAAGAACATTTTTTATATAAATAATTTAATTTGATAAAAAATGGTTGTGCAAATAGTGGTTTTTTTTTTTTAATCAAAATCTCATAAATTTGGTAAGCTATTAATTTGGTTGGCCATCATTCTCAAAGGCTGTTGTTTCCAGTTTAAGGTGTCAAGTTTATTCTTTGAACTCTGAAAAGGGACCTCTTAAAGGCTTAGAGACAAGAGAAGCTGGTACCAGTTACTGGGTAGCTCCAGCGGCGGATCTAGGATTTAGCAATTGGGGGTGGATAATGGGAGGTGAGAAGGAAGAGGGGGGTGGGTTTGCGAGGGGCGTCTCCTCCCATTTTAGATTTGTTTGTAATTAGTAGACTTCTAGATGATCTTAGATGGCATCTGAAAAGAAGTAAGCTTAAAATAGAAAGTGTATGTTTTACCAGAGTACACAAAAGCACACACACAAGACAAGTGACCATTATTTTTTTTGACTGTGTAGTTCACACCTCAAGAGCTCTGGGACCATTTATAAAGAGCTATATGTATCTAACTACAATTACATAATAATAAAATATCATCATTAATTATTGTTGTTACTGTGGGTATTATTATTTTTGTACAGTATAAGGTATATAGATTTCAAACAGCATACATCTTTGTTTAATTTGTGTGTGTAGCAATTAAGGTAAAGATTAAGTAGGTAATCATATTTTGACGGTCAACATCTTTCTAATTTCTGATAATTTTTTTGATAGACGTCCAAGTGAGCACACAAACAATATATATTTTGAGACGAATACTGGAGCAACCAACAGTGGATTCAAACCAGATACAGTACCAGATACTTCAATCGCTGGTGCATCTAAGCACGACACACAGGGTGACGACCTTCCAGCTGAACTTCCCAAGGATAAAATCACTGATGCTTCTGCTCTATAGAGACACTAGATGTTGTCAGCATACATTTTAAACAAGTTCTACCTCTTAAGTTAGACATTATGCTTTCGGATTTGTTGTCTTTCATTCAACACTGTTCAGTCAGACTCTGATAAAATCTGAAAAACAAAATAGTGTGTATAATGTATTTAATCTTTTTAATATCTTAAAAGTCTTTATGTATGGTTCGATTTGATACTGTACTGCCATTTATTTGTGTAATTGGTATTTTCCGTGTGTTTAATCTTTATTTAATTGAATATATTATGTTAAATTTAAATTTTAAATATTTTTTTAAAATTTTTATTAAAATCAGATTGACAATCCTTCTTTTTGTTGAGTCCAGAAAAATTCTGATAGTGTATGACCAACTTTAGAATTTTTTATACAGTGCACCAGATAAACTTTCATCAAATTTAGAACAGATAAACAAAATTATATTGTTTAATTATCTGCTTTCCACATAAAAACGTACTATTTTATTTTAGAGCATGTCATCGTTGGATTACCTTACATTATGCTTAGACCATACAGTATTTTTCATACACTGTTATCATTATAATAAATATAATTAACTACTTAATATAGTAATGGTATGGTTTTGGTATTCTTATGTAATTGTGTTATTTAGTCACCTAAAAAATAGTTTGGTTTTTCTGTGTATATTTGTTAGTTCAGGCACAGTTTGTTTAGTTGAATAAGACAGGTAGCATTTTAGAGACTGGTGTAGCATGAATCAACAAACGTGAAGAAGTTCTGTTCTGTCCTGACCATTTGTGCGAAGATAGTACAAAAAGCTGGGAATAGCAGTTACTAAGCAAGGGTGCTTTAGGAAAAATTCTCTTCACTTGCCCACCAATTTTTCACAAACAAATTTTGGGCCCCGAGAGGTTTGCAAAACTGGGAAAGATGACCAGTGATGACATCATGTTGGAGGTTACAAAATGATTGCAGCAGATATGATGCGGATCTGCCTGGCTGTTCAAAGAAAGTACTGAGTTGGGATCAACCATTGCCAACAATGTTGAGCTCAGTCACTTGACTTGGTCAGATTCCCACAGCAGCCTTGACCTTTTTTGCGTCTGGCTTCCATAAAATCCCTACAGATGCTATTGCCAACAGCTTTCAGTGAGGCTGATTTGTCATTCAGGTGTGGCCCTACAGAGTGAAGTGGATTTTTATAGAAACCATACTTTACATACTTTATGTGATTATTTTTTTTCTGAAAGTGAACTTAATTGATTAAATTGTAATCCAATAACATATGCGTTTGTGGAATAAAGTTTATATATCTAATCCGTATAGATATAGTGCTCATTTGAATTGTTTTATTTAGTGTTGCTTTCATATTGATTTACGATTTAACCTAAAATTTATGTTTTAATTTTTATCGCTAATAAAACATTTTTATTGTGTCAAGATTCATTAGTAAAAATTGCTACTGAAAAGATGATTGTCTTTCGTATAATAATTAATGATTTTAGTTTTATATTAACCAGCCACTTCTTTTTGTCTTGAGACTATCTTAGTGCCCAGAGTGTCGCCAGGATTTGCCCAATGGGCGGTTCCTGACGTGAACGTAATGTTAGTGGCCGGGTGCTGTACAACCCAACTCGACGAAGGTCAAAGTTCGCGCTTCGCCCCAGACCTCCTTCGAGTTCTAACAATATAGGGCCTGTGTATTCAACCTTTTGGAGCTGGTGGCCATTCTCTTTAAGATCAGCGGTGAGCCGACATAAATTGTGTATTTCGAATTAATTAGCCTTGGTTTTTCAACGTCAATGTGATAGGCCTTTTTTTTTCTCAAAAGGAGAGAGTACAGTAGCATGGGAAAGTGTGGGGGATAAAAAAAACAATTGTACCCCAAGTTCTCCTACCCTACCATTAGAAATTTGTTCTCAGCAGAAACAAATCCACTTCTATACTATTGTAAGAAATAGTTAAAAAAATGTCGGCGCCAGAAATTTCCCGACGAGGTGTCCGACACCCCAAAAAGGGCCCATAGTGAACATATTTTTAAAATGGACTCCCCTAGATTCCTGGCGGAAATGAAATTTTGAGGGTAAAAATACGTTTTCAAAGCCGCCAATTGATAGAAATCGCACCTTAATCATCGCCCCACTTAAACTTTTATCCCTATCAAATCTCCCCCTCCCCATGTTAATATACTCTACGCCACTAGATAGTGATCTACACTCACAGACACTCGCAGACTCTCAGTGGCGTACCTAGGGCGTGTCTGAGAGGTTCAGCAGAAATAAAAGGAAATACTGATCAGTGGCAAGAATGCTACAGTATTAGAACATTCTTGTAGCTGATACTTTCGTAATCCTATAGACCACCGTAATACTAATACAGATTGATCTGAATTCTTCGATTATTAGAATTTCTGAAACTTGGCTTTCTGATAGCTCACCAACACCTTTCCTCCATAACTATAAATTCTTTTCGAGTAACAGGCATGGTAATCAAGGATATGCAGGTGTTGCTATATTTTCTCGTAATGATCTTAATATTAAAATAAGCCATGATATTTCCCTTCCTGTTAATTTATGCGAATCACTCTTTATTGAAATCATTAATTAAAATAATGAAAATGTAATTATTGGCATTGGTCAATTAGATCCTTTTACTAAAATTTTGATGAAGTTCTCAAATTAATTAATTAATTAACACTGTCACATTATGGGGATTTCAATATCGATTTACTAAAATTCATGAACGTAATTTAATTCTTATCTTAATACTATTTTATATCATTCTTTTTACCCTACAATTTCGAAACCAGCAAGATTGTCTCCGGCTAGTGCGCTTCGCTTATTATTCATTTTTATTTGAACCAAATAAATTCTAAAATCAAATATGGAATTATAATCGATGACATTTCAGACCATCTTCCGATATTGTAGATTATTGATGGTGATATGTATCACCACAGTAAACCTGATACTGCTCAATCCTTTCGTATGTATGTGAGGTGTATGATCCTAAAGTAACTTTCGATTGTTTTTTAAATACATTTTATAGATCCATGTCGAACACCTTGTGTCCATTAACCTTAAATCAAATAAACGTTTCAGACAACCATGGATGTCTGACTCTCTTTTGAAATGTAGTATACGTAAGCACAAGCTTTATAAAAAAAATATTTAAATTTCAAGTGACCCCGTTTATAAAATTAATTATAAAAATTATATTAACGTTTTCAACAAATTATGTCGCACTGCCAAAAAGAATTTTTCAAAATTCTATCAATGCAAAGGTAACTCATCAATCCTCGGGGGAAAAAAAAAGAAACAAAAATAATCCAAAGTTGATCAAAGTTGGCAATATTATATATCTTATTTACCTCCCTCCTTTAGCAATTCTTTCTTTATAAACCCCGTTACTGTACATGAAGTTAGCCAAATTATATTTTAAATTTAAATTCTTCCAAAGGTTGTGGTAACGATAATGTCACATCACATGTGTTTCCCATCATATTATTCATCTTACTTACGCTATCAATGCATCTTTTACATCAGGTTCTTTCACAGAATATTTTAAAATTGCGAAAGTTATTCCAATTTTTAAGAAATCAAATTATAGACACATTTTATTGCTTTCTTTTTTTTCTAAAATTGAAAAAATAAAGTATTTCAGACTTTATGATTATCTAACACATTTTAATTTATTAAATAAACACCAATATGGTTTTCGTAAGCTGCACTCTACATCTCATGCTATCTTGAACTGATAATGTTACTAAATCTTTCAAAAAAAAAAAAGACGTTTATGTTAAGCCTATTTATTGATTTATCAAAGGAATTTGATGTTGTTGATCATGGTATCCTAATTCGCAAACTTCATAATTTTGGAATCAGACACTCAAAAATCTAATCATATTATTATTTTTCATTCTACTATAAAAAATTAATTTTAATAATTATATTTTTTTTCTTAATAACAAAACTATTGAGCGTAAAACAGAAACTTTATTTCTTGGTGTTTACATCCAAGAAAATTTAAAATGGACCAGTCACCAGAACTACATTTCTAAATATACTGTATATATAAAACTATTGGCATCATTAATAGGCTCAAGTTTGCTTTTCCCGAACATATTCTACTTTTCCTTTATAATACCCTTATTTTACCACATTTACAGTATTGCAATATTGCCTGGGCTTCTGATTATCCTTCAAATTTGAATAAACTTGTTAAATTACAGAAACGTGCAGCCAGAATTATACCTTCATCCTTCCGAACTCCACTTGAACCTTCATTCAAACGACTGAAAATTTTCGATTTATTTGATATTCACAAGGTACAACTGGCAATATTTATGTTTCAGTATTTAAAAAGAAACGCTTTCTCTGTTTTTTTTTTATGCCTAATTGTTAGACACATCTCGGAAAACCCATTCATATAATTTTAGAAATGCTTCTGGCCCAGTTCCCTTCGTCAGACTCAGAAAAAGTCAATTTTTTGTTTCTGTTGCTGGTCCTAATTTATGGAATGATCTCGATGCTTTAATTAAAAATTCAGTTTCTTTACCTGTCTTTAAAAGGAAAATTAAAAACAATACGGTAATTATCATTGTACCATCAGTAAATAATAATGGTAGTTTTTTTAAGTTCATCTCTCCCTTTTATTTATTTATTTTATTTTATTTTTTCGGTGGTGGGGAGGGGGTCATGACGAGACAAGTTTTTACTTCTAGTCATGATCTCAATGATGGTGGTTTATTATTTGTATTGTATTGTATACCATTATTATTTCCATCATAATAAATAATATAAAATAATAAATAAATGTCATTTGAATTAAACTAAAGAAACACGGACAAGGACGTGTATTGGCCTACGCACCAAATCGCCGCGCGTAAATAAACCTGCGATTACAGTTAGTTCGGCACCACTCTCCGGTACACCGTCCACTAAACAGTGGGGGAATCAAGGGGGAAGCCGGTCCGGAGCACCCCCGCCACTTATTTTTTTTTCAAAATTATGAAAACAAAATTGATAAAAATGATCATTATAAGGATTTTTTTTCCCCTGGTATTAATGGACTTATTTGACTGGTTAATTTCGTTGAGTACGAATTTTCGTTGAGTATTATTTTCTTTCGACTGGTTCGTAAAATAGACTTCGTAGACAACGAAAATTAACGTAACCAGAATGCGTTAATCAGCGTTAAGTTATGCAGGTGACCCAAAAAAATATGGCCGATTGGTCAGTTTAGCAACAACATTTGCGTTAATATAATTTAAATTAAATTTCAGAAAATAAAAATTATAATATTTACCCACATTGAAGTAAAAAATAATTGTAGACTAGGAGAATTCAAAAACTGGATGAAAACATTTTTTTTTAACGAAAAACCCATACTGCCAGAATCCGAAGCAGCCTTGATTAAGCAGCGTGTATCGCGGTAACTATGCAGCCATTTTGTTTTGTCGAGTATTTAGCAGTTTTCTATTCGATTGGTCGTCTTCGTTAAGTTGGATTTTACCACTGCGCAGGTGGGCGTGGTTTAACGAAGAACGACCAGTCCAATACGGCCAATGTCCAAAAGAATGGGCTTTTCCAATGTTTTGAACACGTTCATGCTTTAAAAACCACTTATATTCCAAGATTTTATAAACATAGATATTATTAAGACCAGACACCAGTTGAAAAATCGCGTGCAGGCGTCTTTGTAACGTATTTCTTTTTATAAGATAATTTGTGATGTTGATAATGATACATTATTCTATATAATAATTAATACATATGATTAACGCAACAGGTCTTTTAGAGTTGTTACCATTTATATTTACAGTACCGGTATTTCCTATTAAACAGCAAATAAACACATCCCTGGATAAAACAAAAAAAAAAAAAAAAAAAAAGAAAATGAACAATAAAATCAGCACTTAACTGCTGACTCTTATTTTCTAGATTTAGTACTGTAGCTTTTAACCAAAATTGGAATGATAAAATGTTTCTCACTAATTATACACGAACGTACAATTAGGTAGGCAGTAACCTCCGATACCCTGTCGACCATACAGTGGCGGAATTAAGTTGGGCCTTCCTGGAGCACCAACTCCCACCTGAATTTTTCAAAATTATAAAACAAATGGAGTAAAAAAGATTATATTGAAATTTAATTTTTTGGTGATATGTAGTCCATTTTTTAAAGGGTTTCTTTTGGAATATTTACTTAATATCCAAAAATTGGCTTTTTCAATTCCTTGAATAAAATTAATTAAAAAATGAGTAGGTAGCATTTCTTTACTAACAATGAATTCTATTCCACAAGCTTTCTCTCCAGTCAATGGAGCTTCATCAGGTGAGTGAAGTGGTTCACAAGATACTAATATTCATGGACATCAAATAGATATAATTGGAATATCAAGCTAAATATATATGATAAAAAAATAACCTGTTTAATTACAGAAACAAAGAAGTACTGTAAATCCCTATAGTTAGCAATAGTAGCTAAGGTCTAACTGGAACAATGGAGGTGTGTTTTAAAATTTAATGTGTTTGGCACCGTAATAGCATAATGGTTTTTAGATATATCGTAAATAAATAAAGAAAATCAAGAAATACAAGCAGTGATACAAACCCTTGTGAATATGAGCGCATTTAGAGTTGTAATAATATCAAAGGAAAATAGCATACATTCAAAACAACTGAAAGTTAGTCAATGCTTCAAAAAAATCGAATATTATTATATTCCAAAATGTTATAAACATAGATAGATATTATTAAGACCAGCCACCAGTTAAAAAAATCGCTTGCAGGCGTCTTTGTAATGTATTCCTTTTGGATAATAAGGTAAATTGTTATGTGGATAATAATACTTTACTTCTATATATAATTAGATAATTAGTACATTTTATTATATCATTATAATTTGTATTTTATATATTTTACCTTCCCCAGCCTGGGGGTATTTTTTTTTATAAATTGATATTGAATTAACTCAACAAGTCTTTCAGAGTTTTTACCTTTTATATTTATTTCCTATCAAACAGAAAATGGGCTAATCCCTTGATAAAGCTAAAAAAAAAATCAACAATATTTATCAACACTTTAATTGCTTGATTCGTATTTTCTAGATTTAGTACGTTATCTTTTAATCCAAATTGGAACGAAAAAAGTTTCTCACTAATTAAAATACTCAAAAATTAATTAGTTATTTTAATACTTTTAGACTGAAGTACAATCTATGGCTTATTAACTCAGCAAGTATTTTATGGTTTTTATTTTGTTTTTAATTTTCCGGAAATTACAATTGTGCAGTGGCGGATTCGAAGGGGGCCCAGCACCCCCTCCTAAATTTTCAAAAATTCAAGAAAACAAATTATATTCAAATTTTAAGTCTTATGGTGCAATTTCCGGCCATCTAGAAGTGCCATAATCATAAATTTAATCTAGACTCTCCATCTGTGAAACGATCTTCCCTGAAACAACCCCCCTCCCCCATTATATACAATTTCTGGGTCCCACTTTGTGACGATCATTTAGCTTAATCTTACATTATATGCAAGTGACCAATACAAACTTTATATTTCTGATGAAAAATCCCAATATAACTCGACTTAACTTTTCTTTTTGATTGTTTTAGGATACTGTAATATAGATGATTGAATAATGAAAAAATAATTTAAAAATGTAATTTAAGTTCCATTTCCCGGCATCCAGATGTACAAAATACTGAAAATATTCGTACCGCAGCGCCAACCATGGTGATGTTGACGTGGTCAAGACACTCTCTTCAGCACCCTTTGTTTTTACAAGTACTGAATATTGGCCGAAAAAAATGCAAATTTGCGCGGGCCACATCAAAATATTTTGGAGAGCTGGGGGTTGAATACCGGGGATTTAGGGAATTGAAAGGCTGGTTTAATCGATTTTAGTTATACAAACTAGATTTGTTTCTTCTTCGGCCGGCAATTTGTGGGTTTTCTCTATCCAATGGAGAGGCATTGCTCCCTACCTCTTCCTCCACTATCATCTATCTCATTCAACTCACTAGGACCGTTTTTTAAAAAGCAGAACTGAATCCCTTATACCTTAATACACAAGTAATTTAAGTATAATAGACAACATTTTCCTGAAATATTTTTGATTATTTCTTCAACATATTGGTACTTTCAAGATAATACATTCAAAATCAAGGTGAATAATGATCACATTATGACTTAATCATCATAATTTTTTTTAAATTAATATTATTATTACTGTACTATAATTATTACACTTTAAATAGAAGTTGTAACTATGCTTTAACTGTGAGTTGTAATTACATATTTTCATTTATTTTGTTCTTTATCCAATCTAGGAAGTGGGATGTTTTGGTGTAAACGCCAGGTTTAAATGCATCTGCACAGCCTGTTCCCCAACTTGTTATGCCAACGAGATCCCATGCACCCCCATCACTGTGACACACTAATGGGCCTCCGCTATCACCCTGTAAAATGAGAAGATATATTACGAATGGTCAAACAAATTTTCTTGAAACATCAGTTAATTGGAATTGTATTTTTAACAGATTATACATGTTGCTTCCATTTGTATCGTGTCCTCCATTACTGTGGTCATAACTGTCGTCATCATGGTTATGACCACGATCTTCTTATCCCTAATATTTTTATCGGTATTGTTAGGAAGGACTCTGAAATATTCACTGGACTTGACCACGTTGTGGGAGAAAACTCCATTGAAATGTATGATGCGGCCCAAACACTTTTCCCTCACCATTACGCCACTGTTGCTATCATCCTTAATCTTGTCCTTACGTCTACTTTTTTTTTTATCACACTGTCTATACTACACGATATACACACTGTATATATCGCCATCATCAAGTACAGTAATTTTTTTTGTCATGGTGTTCAACTATTAGATCATCATTGCATTTAGTTATCATCTTTAAATTATTATAGTGTAATTATGATCTGATATTAAAAATAGAAATGATGATGATCATTACGACAGTGATGATAATAATTACCATACAAGTGTCTTCGCCATCGTCGCCAGCACACATCATGCGTGGTGAAATGTCTCCATTGTAGTAGTCTGTACTGTTGCACAGTTGGTCTTGTATCAGTAGTACTCCTGCTTCTTTCAAAACAGTTTCGAATCCCGTTCCTATTGATAATATACAAAAAATGGTGCTTCATGTGATATTCAGTGGTGGCGCCAGCGGGTGGGGGTGGGGGCAGTGTGGGCATTTGCCCACCCGTCCGACAGGCCTGGACCCCCTGTCGACTGAAGAACGACTAAGTTGTCGGAACAAAAATTAAAAAAATAATAATAATTTGCCTATCCAAATAACGCTATTTTGCTTGCTAATCCCTAATATTGTGGTCTAAAAGCACTATTAGGACCAAATTAATCCATAAAACTCTCCCCATGAACCCTAACAGGATTTTTTGTTTATTCCGGGCCGTCGACCGAGGCTTCGTCGACCATGGTTCGGACCCCTCCGTCGGACAAGTCGGGTCCCTTGTCAGCAAGTTTCTAGCGCCACCGCTAGTGATATTGTATATTGTCCAGGCGTCCCCTATCCCCAGGGTTGTATAGAGCCCGAACTTCATGCCATTATTCCCTTTCTGTAGGCATATCTCATTCCGATGCCTTATCTTATAGTATCTCCTTCCCCGTCCCTCTCCCTCCTTTGCTATCCACTTCCTCTTATATTCTTCCCTTCCATTACCTCATTTCGTTTACGTACTCCTCCCATTTTCTTACCTTTATGATCGTTTT
Source organism: Anneissia japonica (assembly GCF_011630105.1). Lineage (NCBI taxonomy): Eukaryota > Metazoa > Echinodermata > Crinoidea > Comatulida > Comatulidae > Anneissia > Anneissia japonica. The sequence continues at coordinate 1,778,121 of NW_022748342.1, read as the reverse complement.
CCCCCACTAGCTAATTCCCATCTCTTTTCCTTCCTTTATATTCCGGTTCCTTCACTTCTCTTATCTCCCATCTTCGTCCCTTCATTTTCCCATGGCATCACTTTCTATCCCGGCCCCTCATCTTCTTCCCTACTTCCCGTATCTTGTTCTCTACCGATATGCCATTCCCTGTATATCTTTTCCTTACACAAACCTAATTAATCCATTATAGACCACATCATTGAAATCTGTAATATACATTTAGTGATCGAGTATAACTAATTGGTTACATGATAGATTGTCTATAGTGGGCGGATCCGGGCGTTCCCCCTCCCTGAATCCGCTATTTATGGGAAACTTACCTTTCGTTTCGCCCCATCCTGTTACATAACATACAGTCCCCGGCATGTAAACGTCACTGCCATCGGGTAAGCAAACAGGTCGAACGTAGTCCGTTAATTGAACTTGTTTTTTCAACTTAACCAAAGCAATGTCAAAGTCGTAGACATAACCGATGTTATACTGATCGTGTATAATAATAGAATCCACTTGATGAACTTGTTCAGTAAGATCTTCACTGTATTTATTGTAACTACCGAGGTGTAATTTGTACGATGATGCATAAGGTTCACTGCCAGATAAAATAAAAATAATAATGTTTTGATCAATATATTAAACATCATAGATTTTATGATGTAGTAGCAATATCTAATTATATTAAAGCTATTTAATTATACAAATAATGTTAATAACAGTAGTAATCATTATGAATGGAATAATAATGATGACGACGATAAAACCTAATACAAATTATAACAATAATAATGAGGTCTCACAAGACAAGGTTCGCTATCAATAGTAAATACATTGACTATAAGATAATCAGCAATATGGTAGTGACAATATGCCTATTAAAAAATAATAATAACGTCATCATTAACATTATTTATGACAATACTAATAGTACTATAGTAACGGTAGGCCTATTCAAAATTCTTTATAATAGGCCTACGTGGAAGATTTTACTTTGTTGGGTACCATCTCATTTGAAGCAAATAAATTGATTAAAATAAATAGTACAAAATTAATAGTAATGATGATATTAATTATAGATGAGTATTTATTAATATATTTTTAATTTATACTGTAGGCAATTTAAGTACTAGTGTACTGACTTACAAAGTGGTACGGTATTACCACTGTTCCCTGGTATTACATTAATGGTATTAAATTTTGAAATGCAAATAAGCAGTAAGAAGATAAGGCTAATAATCCTCACGCTGCGAAGCAGTGAGCTGCCGAAAGAACCCAGCGTCGATTTAACAATGATCCTCCACAGATATGACCACCGGATAACTTCGTTATTTGAACCTGCATAAATATACAATATATAATAATCTTCAAATATTTCAATTATTTTATTTGATGTTTACTTATTAATGTACAGAATTATTTATTATAGGTAATTTCCAGAATTATACACATAAGTTTAGGCCAATGTCTGTAGGGCAACGGAAGATTAGAAGGGGTATCGACCTTGTGTCCTTACCATTATTTAGGTTTGTGTTTAATCTTGTCTCCGAAATCGTGGTGCTGTGCCTATAGCTAAGTTTAATCTCAATAATAATTATGTATAGGCCTAAATACAACTATCATCTTTGAATTAATATAGTTTGTCACAGAACCTGCCACGGCCATGCTCCTGGCTTTGCTTTGGTGCCGCCAACAATCTGTCCTTTGGTAACCACTGGTGTTCCACAGTCAACACTGTTTCCTGGAAATAAATAAACACTTTATATCTGTCAAACTTCAAAACTGTATGATCAAATTTTTTTGATGTAATACAGGTGTTCAAACATTAGCAAGGCAGGATTTGATCAACAATGAGCATATAAAGCTATCCAAACTATCATTTTTTTATGTGACAAATTTCTGTGAATTGCCCACTGTTATATCGTCACGATGTCGTATCACATTGATGGGGTTGATGACGTCAATATCATCCCAATTGGCATATCAATGTATTTTTTTTTTATAAAATGTGATAATGTGGACAGGGCTTTAAACATACACTATTTAAACAATTAATTTTGGGTTGACAAAAATGTGATGAAAAACACCCGTTTGGCAGCACTAACCGTTTGAGAAATTCTCCGGTACTAACCATTATCAAAATTCTCAATAAATATAAGTGAAATTGTTGATTATTAAGTAAAATTTCAGTACTGTATTAGTTTTGTATAGCTTTGATTTTGATCTTGTGTGTGTGTCTGAACTGTTACAAATCTTAACGCCTGTGACTATTATATCAGAAAGTGTATGGTTATTAGAGAAATGAGCAGCAAATGGGAGTCCAGGTGTTCTAAGTTTTATAGAACGTAAATGTTCCACAAATCTATCTCCCAATCTACGCTTGGTTTCACCAATATACAACATGTTATATTTTATACAATGAACACAGTAAATGAGATTCCTGGTAGTACAAGAAATATGATCTTCAACATGAAAGTCAGCATAGGGTCCAGTGATACAAGCAGTACATGGTATATATTTACAGGTAGTGCATCTATCTCTACCACATTTGAAAGTACCTATGAAGTCATTAGTAGTAGTGGTATCTGGTCGTAGCTTAGAGCCTACTAAATTATCACTGAGATTGCGATCATTTCTGTAAGCTAACATAGGAGGCGCTAGAAAAATGTCCTTGGTGCTAGATCTGTCATCTGTGTGGATACTGAAATTGTCTCTAGCAATTTTCGCCACTTTCTTACTAATCGGATGATAGGTATAGTACCAATGGAATGCGTTCAATATTACTGGCGTTGTGATTCGGCTGTAGAGTGTCTTTCTGCGTGAGTCGAGCTTTTCAAGTGACCTGCCAGTTACGTTCAAAGGATAACCACGAGCATTGAAGAATTGTCTCATTTCTGTAGCTTTATACTCGAAGTCATCGTCATCGCTGCAGATACGTCTGAGTCTAACCAGTTGCGAATAGGGTAAAGCATTATTACAAGTCGGAGGATGTGAAGAACTGTAGTAGAGATATGTGTGGGCATCGGTGTCCTTGTAGTAGATTGATGTAGAAAGTCCAGGTCTATTGATGGATAATATGATGTCAAGGAATGGCACACATTTGTCGGATATTTCATGAGTGAATTTTATCGCTGGATGGAAGCCGTTGGCGTAGGTTATAACATCATTCAATTCAGTTAATGAGCCAGATGTAATGCCAATACAGTCGTCAATATACCTCTTGAAAATATCAGGTTTTTCCCCTTTAAATGATTGCAGAAGATTGTGTTCCAAATTGACCCATACAAAGACAAGCAAAATTAGGAGCCATCTTACTTCCCATACTCACTTCTGACAGTTGACGATAGTACTTTCCGTTGAAATTCAATGCGGTAGTAGTAAGGACCAGTTCAGCTAGACGTAAAATAACAAATGAGGTGTACTTAGTGGAGTGATCCAGTTCAAGACAGTATTGCAAAGCAAGAAGACCGTCCTGAATGGGAATCGATGTATATAGTAAAACAACGTCCATCGTAAATTTATAGCGACTATCAGTATTAAGTTGAAAATCGTTTAATAGTTTAACCGCTTCTTTACTGTCCTTGATGTATGAAGGTAATTTCTGGACTAAGGGTTTGGGTATTCTATCAAGAAATTCGCTGATAATTACCGTGGGTGCGTTACATGCTGATACGATAGGTCTGCCGGGATTGTCTTTTTTGTGTATTATAGTAAAATATAAAAATTATGACAGGATGCATCTGCGTTGATAAGAATATTCGCTGTCGATTCGTTCTTCTGAATCATAGAATTGATGGTTTTCTTAACAAATTCAATATCATTAACAGTAGGATCGCTAGAGAGTAGTTGGTAAACATTATGGTCAGAGTTATCTTTCGCCCTCAGCAATATACAAGTCTTTCCTCCGAACAACTGTGGCTCCACCTTTGTCAGCTTTCTTAATAACATAATCAGGAATATGTTTCAAAGATTTAAGAGCAGAGAGTTCATTAGGAGTTAGATTGCATTTGCAACGTTGTTTCCAGTTCAGGCTGTCGACCTCTCTTTTACATTTATTGATATAGCTCGGGTTCTGTGAATTTGCCATGTGGAGGTGTCCTGGTAGATGGTTTTTTTGTTGAGTACCTTCGTCCTTAACTGCATTAGTGGGATCCTTATCCAAAAAGTGCGCCTTAAGCCTCAAACGTCTGTAGTACTGCTCCATGTCTGATTTAAGTTGAAACACATCCACATGTTTTTGAACAAGAATATAGGAGAGTCCTTTAGAGAGTATAATCGTTCATCATCAGTGAGTGGTTAATTATCAGAGATGGTAACAACACGTTTCGATATGTTGTG
>NW_022748342.1:1771357-1773566 GCF_011630105.1 Anneissia japonica | reverse complement strand
TTTTCAATGCGCTTTACAAAAAGAAAGGTTAACAAGCAGTAAATAATTTTGACTTAAACTACGGTACTTAAACTAAAACAGTTCCGAAAAAGCATTTGCATTTGCGCTATCGGTATAAGTATCCAGAACAGGGCTTCACCCACCGATGTCGAAAACAACGTCGCTGTCACACCCGGATTCACGCAGGCACTCCGTTAGGCAGTATGCTGGGCTCCGATAGCTTCCACCTCAGAATAAGCCCTCGGCTCTACTACCGTGCACTGCAAAAGACTACAACGTTGTCTCGAGTAAGGAACAGGTGGGGCCCGGCTCTGGACACCCCACAAATGATAGCATATGCATCATTAACCACCCCAGATGAAATAAGGGGTAACATATCATGCATATTCAGCGTTGTTAAACAGAAAAGTTTTTAGTAGGGTTTTGAAAGACTCGATAGCCGATTTGATGTACTGAGGATGACCATTCCATAGTTTTGAGGCGGCATTTGCAAACGAAAGAGAGTCATAACTCGTCCACATTTTCGGAAATTCGAGATTGAGTTAAGAAGAAGATCAAAGTTTCAGTGTCGGTACGTAAGCAGGTATGAGCTTTGAAATATACGATGGAGAAAGATTATGAATGGACTTGTATGTAAGAAGCAGGATCTTGAAAGCAATGCGCTGATTTATTGTAAGCCAGTGCAATTTCTGAAGAACTGGTGTAATGTGGCAATTTGGCTTAGAGCGTGAGACAAATCTAGCAGTAGTATTTTGTACACGTAGCAGTTTTGAAATGTGAGTTTTTGGAAGGTAACTTGTAGAGTAGACTATTACAGTAATCTAGCCTTGAGGTTACAAATGCATGAACCAATGTTGCAGCAGACCTATCGTCCAGAAACCTACGGATGCTGCCAAGTTTTCTAATGCCCAACATTGCTGAAGAGCATACAGATTTCACTTGGGTTTTCATAGAAAGTGACAAATCGAACCTAACACCCAGGTTTCGAACTTCAGCAGACACATTCATCACCGAGTTGCCAATATGTCACTGGTTATACGATTCATCTTGGAAAAATGAGATTTGGAGTCATTAAGTTTCAATTGATTTGTTACCGACCAAGATTTGACATCGGACATGCGGGATTTAATTCCATCAATGGCTGTGGAACGCTCAGCTGGTGGAAGAGAAGTGTAGATCTGAACATTATCTGCATAAAACATGCATCGCATACCATGGGATGTGATGATGTCAAAAAGTGGGTTAGTGTATAAAATGAATAAAAGTGGGCCTATTACTGAGCCCTATGGTTTTGAGAGGCATCCATTTATTATAACCGACTGAGACCTGTTAGATAAATAGGTTGAGAGCCAGTTTAGTGCATGACCGATAATACCAAAGCGAGAAGTTATACGTTGTATTAATTCTGAATGAGATATTGTATTAAATGCTGAAGAAAAATCCAACATAAGGAGCAATACTTCTTTTCGTTGGTCCAGCGAACAAAGAATGTCATTGTGAACTTAGTAAGGTAGTTTCTTTGCTGAAATATTTACGGTTCAGCAAGTAGATTATTATCGTCAAGATATTCCTGAAGTTGCAACTTTACAACTCTCTCTAGAAGTTTAGAGATGTAAGGAAAACTTGAGACAGATGAGATTAATGGAAGAATTTGCTTAGGTCTGGACACTGACAATTTATCAATAATTGTAAAGAAATTATGCTGGTTGCAGTTGATAATTTGTGATCTATGGAAATTTATTTTGGCATGGTCGTGGTGGTACTCTCGGCATTTAGAGAGATAGATATTTCTATGAACAATTAACTTAGATTTAACCCATCTACGCTCTAATTTTCTTTTTTCTTGTTTAGCATGGCAGAGCTCGTCGGTGAACCACAGAGTATGAGGGCGAGGTGTTCGATCGCACTTCAATGGGAGCATGATTATCAAGGATGTTACTAAGGACTGCGTTGTAACGATTAGTGAGATCTTTTATACCGTTGGAGGATAAATCCGTCAAAGCGGATGAGCGAATATCATCAGAGAATGCATCTATGTCTATATACGAATCTTCCGTTGCTCAACAGTGATAGGAAGCGGTTGTGGACATTGGAACCTGAGTTTGCACTTTTACTGATGCATGGTCGGATGGGGCCATGCAGGACAGATGTATCCAAAACCAAATTACTTGATTTGCGTGGTATGATGGCCGCCTTTATGAGTAGAATC
>NW_022748342.1:1767947-1771340 GCF_011630105.1 Anneissia japonica | reverse complement strand
ACAGATATATATATATATATATATTTCTATGCAGAAACTCTCTTTTTTCTGTTTTATATATATATATATATATATATATATAGTTAAATAAATAAACAAACTTATAATTTTGTATATTTAAAGCAAACAACTTAAAAAACGTCATCAAAAATGAATTGTAGCTCAATGCAAAGGCTTTTTATAACCGAGAATAATATTAGAAAAAATGTTAAGAAAAGGAGAAGGAATTTTAAAAAAATATGAAAACCACGGAAAAAGGAGAATACTGAAGGGCTAACCTACTAAAACAATGTACAAAATCAATTTCTTTAGGACCTATTTTTCAAATGTATAAATTTTGATTTATGATGATATTGATGAATAAATGTGGTGTTTTACCACAAAAGAGAGAGAGAAAAAAACTTAATCGAATAGGCCAGCCTAACTCTTCTACCACTCGCAGTTACGCCACTGATGACGCAATCACCATTTGACATTTCAATGGTAGCACATTTAGCACTGTAAACATGTCATATATCTATAATAGGCTTACAACATACGATGGACATTGCAGCAACATAAGAAACTTTTGAATTTTGCATACCTGAACAACCGGACTCATCACTTCCGTCAGCACAGTCAACTTTGCCATTACACAGTTTGCTATCAGTAATACATGATTTATCAAGACACTTGTAGGCACCTTGTGAACAAGTAGCTTGAAAGATTAAGGGTAGACTATGAGTATTCATTCGTAATCATGTTTATATTTACCATAAATTGAAATAACAAAGAAGCAATGTATATCTAATCAGTGTAGTCAATGATATTCCGTGTATGTATCTTTACCCTCACCGTTACTAAAAGCATGATCAAAATATGTTTCTAATGAAAATTGGCCTTCTGTTAAAAAACCTCGCCAATTTGGACCTATAAATTAGATAGCAATCAAAATTGTTTATAGTAGGTAAACGAAAACTACAAACATTAATTTAATAGCGTAAAAAGTATAGGCCCTACTACAAATATTGAATTACGATAAAATGGCCTAAACTGATGGGGGTAGTAATTTTTTTTTAGTTTTTTCTTTCAATTGATGCTAACAAATGTAGCACGGCCTACCTGGTTGAGTGACGTTATATTCTATTTCAAATCCAGTTTTTTGAACGGATGAACTACTCAAAAAAACCAGTGTCAGTAAATTTGAAGATGATAACAACGGATACGGGAGATTCGAGCCACAGAATTTACCGATGATTGCTGACGATGTGTCGTTTTCAATGGAACCATCGAAAACAAATATGACATCACGCTGGCAGTTGGCCTCTTCTAAGTCTAGATGTTTAAACGTCAACAAAATGAGCTGTGCAAAGCAACAAAATGTGAAAACAAAATATTAAATTTCGATAATGACAATACGACAACAATCCTTGCCTTATACTCATGGTTTACTATTTCGACTAACAATAATCGAGTAAAGGCATATGATATTGAATATAGGCCTACACGATAATAGGCCTATTGTCCATTGGCAGGTATAAAGCATAAAAACAGTAATAAATTTTACCATAAAACAATAAAATTTATATTTTTAACCATTTTAATAACAAAATACTTGCGTTTCGGTCTCTCTCAACTATGAGATCGAAGGTTCGAACCTTCGCTGTGAATTTCACTTGTGAAATTAGGAAAATCACTTTGCCTAGGTTTGTCTCCCCCGTAAATATAAATAAGTACCTGGTAAGATGATGTGGCATTGAATGTATTAGTCTGCATTAAGCTGCTAGCACAACAGGAAAACTTCCCAGGGAGTGGAGGAGGTCGAAATTTGCTCTGGTTTTTGATCATGGCCAGCATACAATGATCTCTTGGCAAAAGGCGCGGTAAATGCCTATTAGTATGATATTGAATGATACCGTAATGATGACGATAATAATGATGATGATGATGGTGATGAAGACGAGGACGATGACAACAAAACTATCTACACTATGGCAGCGATTATCACAAACCTTGTCACGTGGTGCTGTTATAATCCAGGTACATTCAGCATCCGGGTCGTATGGTGTTTGCCCATCGTAGTTCATAGATGCTATTGTACCATGAGTGTCCACACGGTACTTCAGATCACCACATCCTGATGCAGCTTTCACAGGAGGAGTCGGCGCTTTAAATGTTGGTCACGCGAGAATGTTAGTGATTATCAAACCTAATGATTACGAATTTCCCTAATGTTATCAATTATAGGAATGTTAATATTAAGGACGGTCGAAACTGCTCCGGCCGCAAAGTTTTCTTTTTGTTTTCTTTCTTTTTTTTTCTTTTTTGCCGATCCACATCTTCTAATACTTTTATTACATTAAATATATGTTTATTGTTACCTAGTAAAAATTATATAAATTTATTAATAATTTTCCACCATAATATCAATCGATGTTTATATAAAAAAATATCCACCAGGTGTGTGTTTAGTGCACTATATGCATTTTGGCAATCCTTAATTTTAGTAGATTATTTTTGAAAATGGTTAGAGGTATATCAATAAAATAACAATTGACTATCAAACTGACATCACCAAAAAAGGCATGGGTCAAGCCAGACCTGAATACTTGCTATCAAAACTTAAACCCCTTAACTGAAGTATATTTAAATGTGTTATTTCTGGGTCTAGAAGAGTATTTTTTTTTAAATGTGCCCACCTCAGTCCCAAACAGGATGGAGTAGAGGTGAGTATGGTATCTAGTCACCTATCTATTATCATGATTTATTTATTAAAAAGTATCTCTTCGGAGATCCTGTTTTGTCGTCAAATGCTTACCAGAGGGTGTATCATCATATGAATCGCGGTTATTTGCAAGCATCAATGACTAGTGCTGTCTAATTACGCATTTGCATGCCTGTTAGTAAAGTTGCTTATATCGGATTTGAATTCCAAACAAATCCTCAATGACCCTGTTAAAAGACGTCTGAATATACAGCAGGGTTCGAATCCCGGTTGGGGAAACGTTTTTCACACTTGTAGATTCCTCTTTAACAAGACGTTTCAGAGTTTTATATCCCTACTTATCTGGCACAATTTTTAAAACGATGCTGTGGGAAACAATGGCTGGATCTCAGTAGAGATACAAAAATGATAACAATAGGCTGGGTGAGATTAGAATAAACAGCCTAAACAAGTAAACAGGAAGGCCAAAACTAAACTTTAGAGGCGTGCCTCAATAAGTAAGCCAAATGATATATCCAGAATAAATTGAAATGCCATTGGTTTAATTTAGTGTACCGGGAGAACGTTCCTAATATTGAGTCCAAATGGTGTGGTTGTTTTAAGTAAAAGTTCTCAGTGATTCTCTTTATCTTTGCGATTTTTGTCGCTCCAACTGGCATTATGGTCAATTGCAATCACTCTGAAATAAT
>NW_022748342.1:1757237-1760560 GCF_011630105.1 Anneissia japonica | reverse complement strand
TATATATAGTTAGTTAGTTAGTTAGTTAGTTACCGGTATCAATGGATTTTATTAAACCATTTAGTGATCCAGAGTTTCTCGCTTTCGAATATTTCGCCTACATCGAATGAATTTAACCTTATGATTGTATAATATACTAATGATTAGCCCTCGCTTTATGTAAACGTATTTAAAATTATTATTCGAAGGTGAGTTATTTGCGGAGGAATTGTGGGTTAAAAAGAAAATACGGGAAATGATCAGAATATATTAGAATAAAAAATTCCCGAGGAAATTTTATCGTGCATATTTTTGGTAAAAATATTACCAATTAAAGTAGCTGTTTTTTTGTTATTCCAGTAGCTCTAATGATAAGCGGGTAAAAATTGGATTGAAATAAATTACTAAAAATTGAGATGTGCCTTTGTGAGTAGTGGGTACCGTATTCAGTAAATATTAAAATCACCGGACAGGTATGCGGTTTTGTGCTCATTATTAACAATTTCAGTTAATTTGGCTATATTTTTATTAAAAGAATTTATCGATAAATCAGGTAAACGATATATTACCCCGATAATTATGTTTTTGGAATGTGCATTTATTTTAATAAAAATTGATTCAGAATCACTAGAAATACAGTAATAAAGGATACATCAGTAGCAAATTATGTTGGAATTTCTGGTGTAGGTAAATGTAACACCACCCCCGGCCTATCATTTCTTGATACATGTAATAGGTAATAACCAGGAATCTCGTAAAAGGAAAAAGGTGTGCTACTTTTGCTTATAGAATGTATCAAGATTGCAGTTAGCTATATTGTAGAAGATAAAACATGAACTTAACTTAAAATGACTTATGTGAATTACTATACTTATTTGCAACGGCAAACACTAATTTTATTTTCACTGATCAAATCTATGACCAAGTAGATGGCGTTTCGATGGAGTCTCCCCTTGCACCTGGTTTATCGAACATGTTTATGGGTCACAAAGAAAAGCATGGTTAACCAATTTCACACAGGCATTAATTAAGTTCTATGGACGTTATGTCAATAAGTCAATGAATCACTCAATGAATGAATCACTCAATAACTCAATTAATCACTCAATCACTCAATCAATCAATCAATCAATCAACCAACCAATCAATCAATCACTCAATCAATCAATCAACCAATCAATCAATCAATCCATCAATCAATTAATCAATCATTCAATCACTCAATCAATCAATCAATCAATCACTCACTCACTCAATCAATCAATCAATCAATGAATCAATCACTCACTCACTCACTCACTCACTCAATCAATCAATCAATCAATCAATCAATCAATTATTCACTTGCTTTGTCTTAACCTACTGTATAAAATGTATAAAATAGCAAATGGAGACACATATCGGAAACCGCAGCTTGTAAATTATAGGTACGCATATGAACTTAACTGTACTTGTGAAAGAAAACGTAAATAAAAATCACAATAATGAGTGTCAACAGAGTTCGACTTTGATACGGTAAGGAAAAAACGTACTAATTATGCTGCATGAGTGTTCTTCAGTGTTGTTTGAATTTTATTAAACTAACTTTTTTTATTTTGGAGGGTGGGGTAATTCATTCCATGTGATAGGACCACGGGCATATTTTTGCACGGGAAACTGTGAGAGAACGAGTGTGATGACATTGAGGTGATTGTCCTGTAGAATAATGGTGGACTTGGTGGTTTTTGTAGAATGCATCAGCTAGGGTGAATGGTAGGCCTACGCAGTCAGTGTTGACAAGAAACATAAAGTATCATACATTAAACGTAAACAATTCGAAAATTGTAAATATACATAGAAGAGTAAAAAGATCAGCCGTGTGATCACGCCATCCTACATTAAATATTGACCGGATTGATTTTTTTTTTAAAAGATGAATTTTTATGTAGATAATATTTCCTGTTTATTAAATGAGAATGATGAAATTGCAACATTTTAAAATTATATTAACAAGCAGCATCCGATTATAAGTTCATAATGGAAAAAATTGTAAACGTCTACTGTTTTTAGACATATTGTAATAAATAACAAAGGACCATCTTTAATAACATCGCTGTTTAGAAAATCGAATTTTACGGGTCTGCTCACTAACTTTTTTACAAAACTGGCCTTATCCGCACATTCATTGCTTAAAAAACTCAAAGCTTAAAAACACTTGATTTCAAATTATTAACTATGATTTACATTATCGGTCGCTTCTCGATGTGTCCAGTGCTATGAAAAAAATGTATGTTATAACATAAAGAAATAACACTGGATAATAATAATAACACTGGATGATGATGACGACGACGACGACGATGATGATGATGATGATGATAATAATAATAATAATAATAATAATAATAATAACAACAAGCCGGGAACTTCATTTAATGTATAATCCCTGTCTCTTATACACATCTAGATGTGTATAAGAGACAGGAATGGGTGTGGTACATGGCCGGCGGAACCGGGGGGCCGGGGGGGGGGGGCCCGGGCCCTCCCACCTTTTTTGCAAAAAATAATGTCTGGAGATTTGTGTGTGACCGGAAAAAAATTCTAGACCTACCTTTTCAGGACCCGTGAGCTGATTTTTTTTTTATGTTACAATCAGAAAATTAGAATTTTGAAGAACATAAAAGTCATTAAAACACACTTCAAATGTCAGGAAAGCTCATTCCCGCTTTCTACGAATTAAAATTTTCCCGGGGGAGAACCCCCGGATCACCTTTTCTTTTTGGGATTTATCGATTCATTGGAAAAAAAAAAGAATACGCATGCAACTACTCATTTATTTATGTAGGCCTATGTATACACACATAAAATAAAAAATGAGAAAAATTTACCTGATCATTTTCAAGAGGGGAAAACCTTGAATTTTGAAGAACTTAAAAAGTCATTTAAAAGACATTTCAGAAGTCAGTGAAGGTCATTTCCCGAATTCTAGAAATCAAAATTTTCCCAGGGGAACTCGGACCCCTTTCTTCTTTGGGGTTCATTGGTTCTATTGAATCATTTTCAAGAGGGGGGAAACCTTGATTTTTGGAGAAATTAAAAGTAATTAAAAGACACCTCATAAGTCGGGAAAGCTCATTTCCCGCTTCTAGGAATAAAAATTTTCCCGGGAGAGAACCCCCCGACCCCCTTTCTTTTTGGGATTGGGAAAAAATTACCTGACCGTTTTGAAGAACTTAAATTAAAATCGCCATAAGATACGGTACTTCAGAAGTACTTCAGAAGTCGGGAAAGCTCTTTTCCCACCATTTAGAAATTAACATTTTCCCGGGAAAAACCCGAACCTCCGTTTTCTCTTTGGGTTCACC
>NW_022748342.1:1754136-1756774 GCF_011630105.1 Anneissia japonica | reverse complement strand
GACACCTCATAAGTCGGGAAAGCTCATTTCCCGCTTCTAGGAATCAAAATTTTCCCGGGGGAGAACCCCCCGACCCCCTTTCTTTTGGGATTTTGTGAAAACATTACCTGACTGTTTTCAAAAGAGGAAACCTTGAATTTTGAAGAACTTAAAAAGTCATTTAAAAGACATTTCAGAAGTCAGTGAAGGTCATTTCCCGAATTCTATAAATCAAAATTTTCCCAGGGGAACTCGGACCCCTTTTTTCTTTGGGGTTCATTGGTTCTATTGAATCATTTTCAAGAGGGGGGAAAGCTCATTCCCGCTTTCTAGGAATAAAAATTTTCCCGGGAGAGAACCCCCCGACCCCCTTTCTTTTTGGGATTGGGAAAAAATTACCTGACCGTTTTGAAGAACTTAAATTAAAATCGCCATAAGATACGGTACTTCAGAAGTCGGGAAAGCTCTTTTCCCACCATTTAGAAATTAACATTTTCCCGGGAAAAACCCGAACCTCCGTTTTCTCTTTGGGTTCATTGATTCATTATAATAATTTTCAAGAGGGGAAAACCTTGACTTTTGAAGAACTTAAAGTAGTTAAAAGACACCTCAGAAGTCGGGAAAGCTCATTTCCCGCCTTCTAGGAATCAAAATTTTCCCTGTGGAGAACCCCCGGACCCCCTTCCCTTTTTGAGATTTATGGATTCATGGAAAAAAAAATCGTATGCAACTACTCAATTTTTCTTATGTATGTATACACACATAAGGCCTATGTACTGTAATAACAATAGGATAAATTTACCTGACTGTTTTCAAGAGGGGGAAACCTTGAATTTTAAAGAACTTAAAAGTAATTAAAAGACACCTCAGAAGTCGGGAAAACTCATTTCCCGCCTTCTAAGAATCACAATTTTCCCGTGGGAGAACCCACGGACCCCCCTTTCTTTTTGGGATTTGTGGATTCATGGAAAAAATCGTATGCAACTACTCATTTTTTTTAATGTATGTATACATACATAAGGCTTATCTACTCTAATATCAATGCAATAAATTTACCTGACCGTTTTCAAGAGGGGAAAACCTTGAATTTTAAAGAACTAAAAAGTAATTAAAAGACACCTCAGAAGTCGGGAAAACTCATTTCCCGCCTTCTAAGAATCACAATTTTCCCGGGGGAGAACCCCCGGACCCCCTTTCTTTTTGGGATTTGTGGATTCATGGAAAAAATCGTATGCAACTGCTCATTTTTTTTAATGTATGTATACATACATAAGGCTTATCTACTCTAATATCAATGCAATAAATTTACGTGACCGTTTCCAAGAGGGGAAAAACCTTGAATTTTAAAGAACTTAAAAGTAATTAAAAGACACCTCAGAAGTCGAGAAAACCCATTCCCCGCCTTCTAAGAATCAAAATTTTCCTGGGGGAGAACCCCCCTTTCTTTTTGGAATTTATGGATTCATGGAAAAAATTGTATGCAACTACTCATTTCTTTTTTATGTATGTATATACACATAAGGCCTATCTACTGTAATAACAATGCGATAAATTTACCTGACTGTTTTCAAGAGGAGAAAACCTTGAATTTTAAAGAACATACAAGACACCTCAGAAGTTGGGAAAACTCATTTCCCGCCTTCTAAGAATCAAAATATTCACGGGGGAGAACCCCCGGACCCCCCTTTCTTTTTGAGATTTATGGATTAATGGAAAAAAAAAATCGTATGCAACTACTCAATTTTGTTATGTATGTATACACATAAGGCCTATCTACTGTAATAACAATGGGATAAATTTGCCTGACTGTTTTCAAGAGGGGAAAACCTTGAATTTTGAAGAACTTAAAAGTAATTAAAAGACACCTCGGATGTCGGGAAAACTCATTTCCCGCCTTCTAGATATCAACATTTTCACGGGGGAGGACCCCCGGACCCCCTTATTCTTGGGAAACCTTGAATTTTGAAGAACAAAGTCATTAGAAACCTAGCTTAAAAGTCGAGAAAGGTTATTTCCCGCCATCTAGAAATCAAAATTTTCCCGGGGGAGGACCCCCGGATCCCCTTTCCTTTTTAGGAAAAATGTTGACCCCCATCCCCTAGGTTTTTCCAGATCTGCATGATTCATATTCCCATTTATCTTATAAGTGGGCCGCCCCCCCCCCCACTTTGAAAAACGTTCCGCCGGCCCTGTGGTATGGTGGAGTAGATGGGAGCACTACAGCTTCAAATATGAATTGTATACCTTGTTTCACTGCATTTATGCATTTTTGAATTTTTATTTTTGTATGAAATGGTTTGTTTTATTTTGGGCTGTGTTGGTCAAATTTGAAAAAAAAATGGGTTAGTTGATTGAGTAGGGAGGGATATATTTGTGTATGTGTACACAAAATAATTTTTATATTATTGTATTGTTTTATTGTTTTTAATTTTTAAATTTTAAGTTTACTACCCAATTTCTCAGTTTCATTTAATTTATTTTTAATTTTGTGTCAATTATGTTTTATTTGTATTAATTGACAGTACAGTAATTAAGTGATTCATTGGATTGTATTTAAGTTGAACGCACCACCCTCTAAAGGATATAAATAAGATAAATAAAGTTATTTATTTATTTATTTACTTTTTTCTGTTTTATTTATTTATTTCCGTCTTTTTTT
>NW_022748342.1:1748992-1753801 GCF_011630105.1 Anneissia japonica | reverse complement strand
CCATTTATCTTATAAGTGGGCCCTCCCACTTTGAAAAACGTTCCGCCGGCCCTGTGGTATGGTGGAGTAGATGGGAGCACTACAGCTTCAATTATGAATTGTATACCTTGTTTCACTGCATTTATGCATTTTTGAATTTTTATTTTTGTATGAAATGGTTTGTTTTATTTTGGGCTGTGTTGGTCAAATTTGAAAAAAAAAATGGGTTAGTTGATTGAGTAGGGAGGGATATATTTGTGTATGTGTACACAAAATAATTTTTATATTATTGTATTGTTTTATTGTTTTTATTTTTTAAATTTTAAGTTTACTACCCAATTTCTCAGTTTCATTTAATTTATTTTTAATTTTGTGTCAATTATGTTTTATTTGTATTAATTGACAGTACAGTAATTAAGTGATTCATTGGATTGTATTTAAGTTGAACGCACCACCCTCTAAAGGATATAAATAAGATAAATAAAGTTATTTATTTATTTATTTACTTTTTTCTGTTTTATTTATTTATTTCCGTCTTTTTTTAAATTAAAGTTTCGATTTACATTTTTTAAATTTAATTTTATTCTTTTGATTTTTTTTTATGGTGAATGTTTTTTGTTAGTTTTTAAAGTATTTATTAATTCTGTTATAATTGTCCAATGAGTTTCCGTTTTTTTTTTTTCTTTTTTTTTTTTTTAGGCTTGCCCAACTCAAGATTTCTCTTCTTTTTTTTGTAACACATTTAAATGAAGGAAAATAAATGTTAGTTTAAATTGAATTGAATGTTCTACATCTGATGGGAACAACCGAACTTATACAAGCAGCTGGCAAATTTTAATATTACCTTAACATTTTAGTTGCTTCATTCATTCTGTCTTCCCAGTGGTCCAAACTGCATTTGTACCATAGGCATTTAGCCATTAATTTAATATCTAGCCTAGGCCTAGGACAGATCATCCTCCAACAAAACACAACATAGTATAATTTTTTTTGTAGTTAATGCTTGTTGATTACGATTAATATCAGGATCAACGTGTTTTCGGTTCCTTTTAGTTCTACAAAAAGTAGAACACGGGCAACTGAAAGGAACTCAACTCAACTCAACTTGACTCATGTCCACAAATTTTGCGCAACTGTCAGTTCCTTTCAGTTAGGTTCAGTTCCTTTCAGTTGCGCGGAGCGCTCATGTCGACCAGTTGAGTTGAGTTGAGTTCCGTGTCGACCTGGTCCTGCCTTTAAAACAATAGTAAGTAAAACGGTTTCCATCATTATTAGCGACAAAATTAATCGATATTTAGGTGTTGTTCTCTCGTACTAGGCATTAGGCATTTTTCGTTTTGACTACGCGGCCAGTCTACTACGAACTAATGGACCGTGACGGCAACGCCAAGACACTGTTCGCGTACTACACCATGAGCTGTTTTCGTTTTTCTAAGGCGACTACGACGACGCACCACACGTACGTAGGCCTACGGAGAGGAGTTAGTCGACCATGGTTTTATTACCAGAGAACAATGTTCCTTGTTTTATATTTAAAAAAAAAAATGTGAATAAAAACACTGGTCAAATACAAAATAAAAAGTTTCCAGAAAACACTGAGTGATGTTTCGCTGTTGGCTAGTATCTAGGCCTACGCTAGGCCAGGCCTAGCCTAGCCTGGGTGTCAAGAGAGTCGGGAACCGGGAGAAGTGGGGTGTCCAGCCTGCTCAGGCAATTTGCCAAATACAACGATGATGTACAAAATAAATGTACATAACAATTTAAAACAGAGGTATTTATATAGCAAGGCTTGATACACGACACATGGGCGATGATGCCCTAGCTAGCGGCATCAGATAATGTGTTTTCTCCTACCCGAAATCCACCCTCCCTGACATTGACAAGGCTAGGCTAGGCTAGCCTAGGCCTAAGCAAAGATACTAGAAATACTAGATAGAGTTCTCCACACAAAAAAAGTGTTCCACCGTGTTCCACCGAAATGCATGGTGGGAATATGAAAAATGGGGCGCCCCCTACAGCTGGATCTAAAAAAAACTTGTGCCAAACTTTCGTTACCAAGTCGTCGCGTATCTTATTATCAATTCTCAACAAAGATACTAGATATAAAAACAAACTGGAATAGACACCCAGACAGTGACATCGGTGAATACATAACCTCCTTGGTGGCGGTAGAAATCGTAGCTATTATCCAAATAATACACAAAACAATAAAAGCATAATCATGAATCAGTAAAGAATAAACAACAATACAGCGCAGAATCGCATGGCCGTACGCACTCTTAGTGAAAAAGTTTTCCTCCATTAGTGGAAAAGGAAGGGCGCCTTTTGCGTCTGGATATAATTAGAAACAGAAGGGCGCCCTGTACGTTGGGCACGAAGTATAGGAAGCTTGCATGGTTAAAAAGAAGGGCGCCGACTACGTTGGGCACGACTTCCACCTCATTTTTACAATGCGAGAACTCTATCTTGTATTTCTAGTATCTTTGGCCTAAGGCTAAGAGGTCCTTTTTTCACTATCCACTGATTTACCTAATTATATGTTGTGACTATTCCGAAATTCCTCATTTATTGTATGTATATAAATAGGCCTTTATAAAACATTTAATTACTCACTTGTTTTAATAATTAATTCATTATTGAACGAACAATGCTCGATCGCGGATGCGATAAAAATTGCAACCCCCAACAAAAAAGTTACCAGCAGTTTGCCAAACAATCCGGTGATCTGATTGGTCAATATTAGGGTAGTCGCCACTACGCCAAATTCAGAAATTGGGGTTGTCGCGGAAGCTGTCAGAACAATTATTTATAGGCATTTTATGTTTTGACTACGCGGCCAGTCTACTACGAACTAATGGAACCGTGACGGCAACGGCAAGACACTGTTCGCGTACTAGACCAGAGCTGTTTTCGTTTTTTAAGGCGACTACGACGACGCAGCACACGTACAGTATGTAGGCCTACGGAGGGGAGTTTTAGTCGACCATGGTTTTATTACCAGGGAACAATGTTCCCTTGTTTTATATTTGAAAAAGGAAATGTGAAAAAAAACTTTTTCAGAACGTTTCCAGAAAACACTGAGTGACGTTTCGCTGTTGGCTAGGATCTAGGCCTACGCTAGGCCAGGCCTAGCCTAGCCTTAGGTGTCAATAGAGTCGGGAACCGGGAGAAGAGGGGTGTCAGGCCTGCTCAGGCAATTTGCCAAATGCAACGATGATGTACAAATAAATGTACATAACAATTTTAAACAGAGATTTATATAGCAAGGCTTGATCCACGATATCATGGGCCAGATGCCCTAGCTAGCGGCACCAGAATGTGTTTTCTCCTACCAGAAATCCACCCTGACAAGGCTAGCCTAGGCCTAAGCCTAAGAGGCCCCTTTTTTCACTATCCCATGATTTACCTAATTTTATGTTGTGACTATTTGTGTTGTGAGCTGTTAAATGTCTATTGGCTGTCATATATACTAGACAGTCGTCTGTTTATAGCTGATGGTGGGTTTCTAATTATATTAGGTGGGTGATGATGGAGTTACGTTTATGTATAATGGGATGTCATTAGGTTTTTTGAATAGTCTGATACAGCAAAACAACTGACTGAGACAGGACAAAATATGCTCCTCCCAAGACAGTTTACGGGTCTGGTGGTCTGGTGAAAAAAGACGGTAAAAGGTACGGTATTGTTTTCCCTCAATTAGTCTGAAATATGGAAATATTCACTTCATCCGGTCGGGACTTCGATGATCTAGGTTGTTACAGTTTTCAGACCGGTAGGTTCTGAATCCCAGGCGTTTTTCATGAGGACTTCGGTTTTCCATTGTGCCAATTATTATTATTATTAGGCCTATTTTTAAAAAACTTATATTATTATTATTATTATTATTATTAATATTATTATTATTATTATTATTATTATTATTATTATTATTATTATTATTGTTATTATTATTATTATTATCATTATTATTATCATCATCATCATCACCATCATCATTACTATCTGTCCTTAATTTTGACTTTGTATGCGATGCTGTGTCATATGAATACTATAGTGCTCTGCCTAATGAGGCTTTAACTTAGAGAAATAAAAGAATGAAAGAAGAAACAAAATTAAATGATGGATTTTCCCCAATAAATTATACAATTAAATTTAATTATCTGACAAATACCTAAAACAAAAGGATGATGCACACAAAGTACATTAAAGAATGCTGTTCTCCAATGACAAAACAATATGCGGTATATATTTAGATTCACGACATAAGGTTGAACCTCAAAATACACATTCAAAACAGATGCCATGGGCGGCTTAATGCCGTAGGCATAGTCTACATTTTCCGAGTCCGGTGAGAGATAGATGAGTTATGAAACGTGTTGCTTAAGCCTATACAGAACTGGCCTATTCGTAAATAACGAAATGAGTCTCACCAAATAAGAAAACAGTTAATGACACCCAATCCATTATTAATAATAGTCAACAATATTAAGCCAGTGGTCAGCTTCGCGGATTGTAAATATGTTGTTTTATATATTGAACACTCCTGACGCAGGAACATATCGTAGGCCGTAATTGTTTTTTTTTTTTATCTATCATCAGGTGTTTATCTGTTATTGCGTATATGACTCGTCAATTCATAGATATTATTATCTAGAAGAAAGTATTCAATGTTCAAAGTTCAAAAGTAGGCCTACATTTATTCATAATGGTCCACATAATAGACGATACATAAATGACATACAGAACTGAAATAATAAATAATAATGACCATCATTGGGATCACGACTAGAAGTGAAACGTGTCTCACCATAACGGTACAAAAAATAAAAA
>NW_022748342.1:1745739-1748971 GCF_011630105.1 Anneissia japonica | reverse complement strand
ACATTTAAAAGTAAATAAAATGAACACTTCAACAAACTTTCGATCAATATCATAATCAAAATAAATGAAATTTGGTATGTATGCTCTTCTATTTGTTGCGTTTTCATATTAGTGCATATAGAACAAATCATTAGATTATCACTCAAAAAAATTAAATCGAAACAATAGAATATTGCTTTTTTTTTATTGATGAGGTAGGGACTCTTTTTATTTAGGAAGAATATTGTAAATATTGTATAAAAACTATTGTATTTTTATTGTTATAAAGAAAATGTATTTCGAGTCACGAAATTGTTTTTTTAAACTGTTGAAAAAATGATGCGGCAAACATTTTTTTTTTATTCTGGCATCAATATTTCCTAAATATTTGAAGCGGGTGGGAGTGATACTCTAACAATTTTTCTATGTGCACTTAATTTGCTTCTACATGAAATATAAATTACTTAATTAATAATAAAAATAAATTAATGGTTTTTTTTGCGTTTTCATATTTTGCTTCTACATGAAATATAGATCACTCAATCAATTTATGAATTATATGCTAATATTATTCGTCAATCTGTTCGTCACCAATCGGTTCTTCCCAATCGGTTCTTATCGCCAATCTTTTTTCATTTTTTTTTTACATTTTTTTTTGTTGTGTTTTCAAAACAGCATTTATAAAAATCAAATTGTTTTTTATCACATTTGTGTTTTTATTAACAACATCCTTATAGAAACAAAATATATCATATTTTCAGCGATTTTATGGACGGTTTTTATTTTCGTTTTGTTATCTTTCTACTAACAACATATTTAACAGCAGATAAAATAAATGTTGAACATATGGATATTCTCTTTTTTGTTGCTTTTTAATCCTAAACGTATACATATTTTGCGTCTACATAAAATGTACCGTAGTTATACAAGTCAATTAATTTATTTATCTTGTGTTTCCTTTTTTTCTTGTTCATTGCGTTCCTATATAAGAAGTTAATGAAGTAGGTTTATATAAATACGTGAATCGAATGGACACGAATGTTTATTTAGTTACGATACAATGTTTTGTTATATTACAGCATAAAATACGTATTATATTTTATTATACAATAATGTACTTACATTAAATGGAGTATACTTATAGTTTAGTTTTATTGTAGCATTTCTAATTACGATAATACGTTACGTTATAAAGTTATATAAGTTTAAAAATACCTACGTTTGTGAGATACCTGTATCCTAAACACGCCCGACTACGCCCCGCTTAGGCCACGTACGCTTTCGTGCCACCCCGTCATGGGGCATCGTACCCCCGTCTGGCAAATCCTGGCGCCGCCCTGCCCCGTTAAGAAATATACTCAATTCACTCAGCTTTGTATTGGGCGTCGATCCGTTGTGAAAAGTGAGATGGGGGACGAATTGCAAAATAAGGAACTCTTGGGCCGTAGGTCTAAGCCTTGGCAGGGACCAAGGGGCCGCCCAGGGCACCGGTGGGGGACCAGGGGGCGAACTCCCCCCAAACTCTGACGTGTATAGCCTTTTATAAGCCGTATCTAATTAAATTTAATTTAATGCAATTAAAATTTATTTCCACACTACATTTTCAAAATACAGTGGTGGATGCAGGAATTCCAAATAGAGGGGCCCAGGGAGAGACTTTTACAGAATGGAGTGTAGACCACCTCATCCTCACCATAGTTGGGGCTGAGATGAGAAAAGCTATGATTATGGCACCTCTAGTTGGCCGAAAATGGCACTCTCAGACCTAAATTTGAATATAATTTTCTTTTTTCTCCACTTTTAAATTTTTTTAGGTCCCCTTGAATCTGCCACTGAAATACTCATCATAACATTTTTTTTTTCAATTTATCCTGGTAATCATAATCATGCCCGCTTACATATTTCGTGGAAACTAGCATTCATAAAACTAATGATTTATTATCTACCTATTAGCTTGTGACATATTCGAACCATGAAAACAAATGATAAACCATGTTCCTTCATGGATAACTTAAAACAGTTACCCCAATTCTATCTTTGCATGTACAGTACTTTTAAATTCAATCAGGATGTTTTTATCTTTTCTCCTTTTTTTTGAATTTCACTTTTGTACTAGTAGTATTGCGACTACACTATTGTGAGTGGAAATACTAGGCCTACCGTCTAACTTACGATCACACAGGAAAAAAGGAGATAGGAAGCAAACACAGCATTAGTTAGCATTTTTATTTCACAAACATAAGAAATGATTTACTTAATTTATCATTATCATGACAAGGGCGGATCCAGAGAGGTAAGAAGAAATATGTCGAAGACACCCACCTCAGCCCCACCATGGTTGGGGCAGAGGTGAGGACATTTTAAGAATATGCCCTTCTAGACGCTCGGAAATGGCACTCTCAGATGGTAAAAAAGCTTTTTCAAAGCAGTCTCTTCGACAAAATTATACTTTTCCCGACTGGACATCTGCTCCCTCTCCGTTAGACACCCCTTCCCTCAAAATGTATAATTAAGGATCTATAGTCTATTTTATACTGGGAGTCGCAAAGCAAATTATGATGATTAGGCCTATGGCACCTCTAGATGCCCGGAAAGGAAACTCATTCAGACTTAAAATTTAAATATTTTATCTCCATTTAAAAAAAAAATTGACCAATGTAGGGGGTCCTGGCCGGCTGGGCACCCCATTCCCGCTGGATTATTATGATATATGTCCTACAGTCAATGTCAAAAACACATTATGCTGTTATGTATAAACAAAGCTTTTCCTCCCTTTAACTCTTCTCAATTTTTTTTCTCCATCTTTTATACTGTATTTTTCGGCGGGACTGATGGGGGCGGGTGCACGGGCCCCCGTGCCCCCCCCCCCCACTGGATCCGCCCTGCGTGATGTCATGACGAGTTTGCGTCAAGTAACATCGGAGTTCGTAAACTTGTGATATCACATAAGTCGAAATAGACAGACCAATCCGTGTCAAAAGCTGTATAATTATTGTTGAATAACGGCTATATAATTTTTAATTGACTAACTATAACCTTTTAAAATTAGGAAAAACAGGAATCTATGTATTCATATAACATTCAACACTAGTATATACGGGCCTTAATAATATACGAAAGGAATATGGAACGCCAAAAGGACAAAATACAATTGGTAGCAGTGCAAAACACAGAGTCAGCAGTGCAAAACTGAGAGTCAGCAGCGCAAAACTGAGAGTCACCAGTGCAAAACTGAGAGTCACCAGTGCAAAAC
>NW_022748342.1:1737126-1745360 GCF_011630105.1 Anneissia japonica | reverse complement strand
GGCCAGGCTTTAGGGCCTACCTAGACCTAGGCTAGGCCTGGAATCCGTCGCTGAAGTTATAATGTATTCAGGCCCGTAGGCGGGGGGGGGGGGTATTGCAGAGGCTGCGGACGCACCCTCCCCTCCCAAATTCCGAAAGGTCTACCTTTTAAAACCTATGATTTCATAAAATCGTTCCCAATTATCACAAAATGCTATAGCATGCATTGCATTATATATTTGTATATCTACCTGTTGATTTTCAATAATGTGGTATGAAATTTGTTAGAAATTAATCGTCTCCGGTGATTGCAGATTGTCCATATAATATGAATAATATTATCTAAAGGCCTGCAGGTGTACAGGACATAATAACGTTACTTTTTCAGGTCCCAAAAACACCCAAATTAATGAAATTTTAAATGAAATATTCATGAATTATGTGTTTGAGAAATCTATTATGTAAAGACCCTCAAAATGCTACTCTGTCGCTTTTCTCACAAATCCCCTCCAGGCCTCTGCTCCTGGACCACCAAATTTCAAAAATTCCAATTTTTTAAACCTGTTATTTCACTAAAATCGTTCCTAAAATTATCGCGAAATGCTATAATATGCATAAAATTTTTTGCTCGCTCTTCTACCCGATAATTTTTTTAATAATGTGCTACGAAATCTGTTGGAAATTATCAGCTCCAGTGATTGCAGATTGATCCATGTCATCTTTAGGCCTACAGATGTAAAGATCATGTAAAGATCATTATAACCGTAGTGGACCTTACGATGGGCGACTGCCTAGGGATCCCTGCGAGGGTGGAGCGAATCTTCTGGAAGCTCTGACAAAATAGCATTTTAAGGGCCCTTTTTAATTGATTTCTAAAATCCATAATTTGTAATATCCTATTTCAATTTTCATTCATTTGAGTATTGTCTAGGGACCTACAGTAAAGCAGGAAAAATAGAGGGTGGGGTGAAGGGAACAAACTTGCACCGACTGGTGGTCAATACCACCTCAGGCCCACCATGGTTGGGGCTTAGGTAGGAAAATTTATGATTATGGCACCTCAAAATGGCCGGAAATGGCACTCTCAGACAAACTTTAATTAGGCCTATGATTTTTCTTTTTTCTCCATTTCTTTTTTTCCACAGTGGAATTGTAATTTTTCATGATCTTTACACCTGTAAACCTAAAGATGACATGGATCAATCTGCAATCACTGGTGCTGATAATTTTCAACAGATTTCGTAGCACATTATTAAAATATCAACAGG
Source organism: Anneissia japonica (assembly GCF_011630105.1). NCBI lineage: Eukaryota > Metazoa > Echinodermata > Crinoidea > Comatulida > Comatulidae > Anneissia > Anneissia japonica. The sequence goes on along the minus strand of NW_022748342.1, from coordinate 1,744,112 downwards.
TAGAAGAGCGGGAAAAAATGTTATGCATATTATAGCATTTCGCGATAATTTTAGGAACGATTTTAGTGAAATAACAGGTTTTAAATATTGGACTTTTTGAAATTTGGTAATCCAGGGGCAGAGGCCTGGAGGGGGTTTGTGAGAAAAGCGACAAAGTAGCATTTTGAGGGTCTTTACATAATAGATTTCTCAAACACATAATTCATTAATATTTCATTTAAATTTTCATTTATTTGGGTGTTTTTGGGACCTGAAAGAGTAACGTTATTATGTCCTGTACACCTGCAGGCCTATAGATAAAATTATTCATATTATATGGACAATCTGCAATCACCGGAGACGATCAATTTCTAACAAATTCAATACCACATTATTAAGAATCAACAGTTTGATAAGCCGACAAATATATAATGCAATGCATGCTATAGCATTTTGTGATAATTGGGAACGATTTTATGAAATCATAGGTTTTAAAAAGTAGACCTTTTGGAATTTGGGAGGGGAGGGTGCGTCCGCAGTCTCTGCACCACCCCCCTGCCTACGGGCCTGAATACATTATAACTTCAGCGGCGGATTCCAGGCCTAGCCTAGGTCTAGGTAAGCCCTAAAGCCTAGGCTAAGCCTGGCCCAGTTGATAATACAGGAACTTGTACCTCGCCTTTTGCCAAGGAATACATACAAGGCGCAATCAAATAATTAAAAAAAAAAGTTAACCAATTGGGGATCAAAAAAGACAACAGAAATGACAAAAAAAAGCAGAAAATTTTGACAGTTAAGTGAGATTTAACTGTTAAACAATGTTTCTTGAGAAGCCGACGAAGTCGAGGCATTTAGGTGTATATCTAGACTTAGGCCTTGTTTTTTGAAAAGCCCGGGCACACGTACCTACTAATAGCCTTCTCCATAGTCCACTGTTTACTAATTATTTCAAACACTTAATTTTTGTATTAATTGTAACGCTTATATGCACCCCCTCCCCCTTTCAAAATTGTCAATGGTCACTAAGGAGTGCCCAAGTGACCTAAAAATTTCATCCATTTTACTTGTTGACACTGTTCAAAAAAGCTGTGAAACTTTAATTCAAAATAGAGGGCGTCCACTTGAGTTGCACTGTCATTGGAGTTTTGCATTGCCACCAATGTTTTGCACTGTGACTCAGTTTTGCACTGTGACTCTGTGTTTTGCACTGTGACTCTCAGTTTTGCACTGTTACTCTGTGTTTTGCACTGCTGACTCTCAGTTTTGCGCTGCTGACTCTCAGTTTTGCGCTGCTGACTCTGTGTTTTGCACTGTGACTCTCAGTTTTGCACAGTGACTCTGTGTTTTGCACTACTCAGTTTTGCACCGTGACTCTGTGTTTTGCACTGGTGACTCTCATTTTTGCACTGGTGACTCTCAGTTTTGCGCTGCTGACTCTCAGTTTTTGCACTGCTGACTCTCAGTTTTGCACTGCTACCAATTGTATTTTGTCCTTTTGGCGTTCCATACCCGACATCGTTTATAGTAGAAATTGTGCACTTTGAGTTTGGAAATATGTTTGCCTAATAGGCTTACACGTTTCCAATCTTAACAACGTACAATACACTAGTTTCATAATAAATTTATGACCCTTGGCCCCGTTAAGAAATATACTCAATTCACTCAGTTTTGTATTGGGCGCCGATCCGTTGTGAAAAGTGAGGTGGGGGACGAATTGCAAAATAAGGAAGTCTTGGGCCGTAGGTCTAAGCCTTGGCAGGGACCAAGGGGCTACCCAGGGCACCGGTGGAGGACCAGGGGGCGACCCCCCCCCCGAAACTCTGACGTGTATAGCCTTTTATAAGCCGTATCTAATTAAATTTAATTTAATGCAATTAAAATTTATTTCCACACTACATTTTCAAAATACAGTGGTGGATGCAGGAATTCCAAATAGAAGGGCCCAGGGAGGGACTTTTACAGAATGGAGTGTAGACCACCTCAGCCCCACCATGGTTGGTGCTGAGATGAGAAAATCTATGATTATGGCACCTCTAGTTGGCCGAAAATGGCACTCTCAGACCTAAATTTGAATATAATTTTCTTTTTTCTCCACTTTTAAATTTTGAAAAAAATAGGGAGGGTAAGTCGACTAGGTCCCCTTGAATCTGCCACTGAAATACTCATCATAACATTTTTTTTCTTCTATTTATTCTGGTAATCATAATCATGTCCGCTTACATATTTCGTGGAAACTAACATTCATAAAATAATGATTTATTATCTACCGATTAGCTCAGTTGTGACATATTCGAACCATGAAAACAAATGATAAACCATGTTCCTTCATGGATAACTTAAAACAGTTACCCCAATTCTTTCTGTGCATGTACAGTACTTTTAAATTCAATCAGGATGTTTTTTTCTTTTCCCCTTTTTTTGAATTTCACTTTTGTGTTGGTAGTATTGCGACTACACTATTGTGAGTGGAAATACTAGGCCTACCGTCTAACTTACGATCACACAGGACTAAGGCGATAGAAAGCAAACACAGCATTATTTAGCATTTTTATTTCACAAATATAAGAAATGATTTACTTTCTTATACTTATTTACTAGGACATTTTAAGAATATGCCCTTCTAGACGCTCGGAATTGCACTCTCAGATGGTAAAAAAGCATTTTCAAAGCAGTCTCTTCGACAAAATTATACTTTTCCCGACTGGACATCTGCTCCCTCTCCGTTAGACACCCCTTCCCTCACGGGCGTTGAAAATGTATAATTAAGGATCTATAGTCTATTTTATACTGGGAGTCGCAAAGCAAATTATGATTAGGCCTATGGCACCTTTAGATGCCCGGAAAGGGCACTCATTCAGACTTAAGTTTTAAATATTTTATCTTCATTTTAAACAAAAAATTTTGACCAATGTAGGGGGTCCTGGCCGGCTGGGCACCCCATTCCCGCTGGATTAATATGATACTGTATATGTCCTACAGTCAATGTCAGAAACACATTATGCTGTTATGTATAAACAAAGCTTTTCCTCCCTTTAACTCTTCTCAATGTTTTTCTCCCTCTTTTATACTGTATTTTTCGGCGGGACTGACGGGGGCGGGTGCACGGGCCCCCGTGCCCCCCCCCCCCACTGGATCCGCCCTGCATGATGTCATGACGAGTTTGCGTCAAGTAACATCGGAGTTAGTAAACTTGTGATATCACATAAGTCGAAATAGACAGACCTATCCGTGTCAAAGGCTGTATAATTATCGTTGAATAACGGCTATATAATTTTTAATTGACTAACTATAACCTTTTAAAATTAGGAAAAATAAGAATCTATGTATGCATATAATATTCAACACTAGTATATACGGGCCTTAATAATATACAAAAGGAATAAATCGTTTATAGTAGAAATTGTGCACTTTGAGTTTGGAAAATAGATATAAAACTAACTTATTATGAAGGTAGTTAATTTTTTATTTATTTAGATGCCTTTTAAGTTCGGAAGTCCAACATTGGATCATAGTCTGTTGATGAAATTACGCAGACACTGGCACTACAGAAATACGAAAAGTGGCAAGATGTCTGTCAGACATTCTGCAAAAAAAAAAAAAAAATATGCCGTTCCAAAGTCTACACTATAAAATTAATAAAGGCTATTTTAACTGGTAACTTGAACTCTAGGCTACATATTGTATGTAATAAAAGGATTAGACTAACAATTAGGGCCACAATTATTTAAAATGTTGTATCATCGTATTTGGGAAGGGCGCTGATTCCGGGGTAGATTCTGAGATAGGTGGTGATCCCAGGGAAAGCGTAAGGGTATGGGTATGGGTAGGGGGAGGGCTTAACCTGTCTCTTATACACATCTAGATGTGTATAAGAGACAGGGCGTACGCCCCTCCCCCTATTTATTTTGCAAAAAACTTTCACCCACAGTGTTTAACGGGCCGGCGGAACCGGGGGAGTGGGGGCGGACCCCCCCCCCCTCAACTTTTTGGCAAAAGATATATGTCTGAAGATTTTTGTATGATTGGAAAGAAATGCAAGAAATGAAAGAGGGAAGGAGGCGAAGGATGGGAAAGAGAATGTTTATCCAGTCCTCAACCGAGTTAAATTTTCTCGCGATTCACATTGGCGGATCTGGGGGAGGGGGTAATGGGCCCTGACCCCTCTTTTGGCCAACAAAAAAAAAAAAAAAAGAATAAAACAATTTTAGACCTAACTTTTCAGGACCCGTGAGCTGATTTTTTTTTTTTTCAAAATAAGAAATTTGAAGAACGTCATTAAAACACACTTCCAGTGTCGGGAAAGCTTATTTCCTGCCGTCTAGGAATCAAAATTTTCCCAGGGGATAATCCCCGGACCACCCTTTCTTTTTGGGATTTATCGATTCATGGAAAAAAGAATAGGCGTGCAACTACTCATTTATTAATGTATGTATACACACATAAAATAAGACATGAGAAAAATTTACCTGACCGTTTTCAAGAGGGAAAAAACCTTAAATTTTGAAGAACTTAAAAAGTCATTTAAAAGACATTTCAGAAGTCAGGAAAGCTCATTTCCCGCATTCTAGAAATCGAAATATTTCCGGGGTACCCGGACACATGTTTTCTTCAGAATTCATTGATTCATTAAATAATTTTCAAGAGGGGAAAATTGAATTTTGAAGAAATAAAAAGTAATTAAAAGACACCTCAGAAGAATCAAAATTTTCCCGGGGAAGAACCCCTGGACCCCCCCCCCCTTTCTTTTTTTGCCCCCCCCCCCCCCCACCTTTTTTTTTTGGAATTTATTGATTCATGGAAGAAAAAAAATCGTATGCAATTACTCAATTTGTTTATGTATTTAAACATAAAATAAGACATGAGAAAAATTTACCTGACCGTTTTCAAGAGGGGAAAACCTTGAATTTTCACAGCTGTGAGTAGATGAATTATTATTTTAATGACACATTTTATAGTTGCATATTTCGGCTACCCTGAATATTAATATATATATATGTTTTTATTTGTTACTGAAAACTACCATGCTAGATAGTCAGAATTGACTTAATGCAAACTCATATTCCTCAAATGTGCTGGAATTTCGAGGGTCAACTGAGGTCAAATGAATTTTTAAAGTGTAGGGAAGCTGGGACAGGCCATCTTATGTGTTAAAAGAACAATCCGGATTTTCTGATTTCTTTTGAATATATATTAATTTAAAATAGGCCTAGGTAAGGGAGGGTCTATATGGCCTAGCTAAGACTAAGTAAGGGGAGAGAGGGGTATAAAGGAATAAATATGTTTTAAGATGGCTGCCAAATAAGACCTATGTTTCAAATTTCTTTTTTATATCCTAAGACCTATGTTTCAAATTTCTCTTTTATATCCTATCCAATAGATATAAAACTAACTTATTATGAAGGTAGTTAATTTTTTATTTATTTAGATGCCTTTTAAGTTCGGAAGTCCAACATTGGATCATAGTCTGTTGATGAAATTACGCTGGCACTGGCACTACAGAAAGTGAAAAGTGGCAAGATGTCTGTCAGACATTCTGCAAAAAAAAAAAAAATTCCTAAAAAAAAAAAAAAAAAAAAAATATGCCGTTCCAAAGTCTACACTATAAAATTAATAAAGGCTATTTTAACTGGTAACTTGAACTCTAGGCTACATATTGTATGTAATAAAAGGATTAGACTAACAATTAGGGCCACAATTATTTAAAATGTTGTATCATCGTATTTGGGAAGGGCGCTGATTCCGGGGTAGATTCTGAGATAGGTGGTGATCCCAGGGAAAGCGTAAGGGTATGGGTATGGGTAGGGGGAGGGCTTAACAGTGTAAAGATATAAGTTATTAGGTCTTTGTTTTTTTAAATATCAATAAAATATTAAATAATCAAGAATTCAGAGAGATATTTTCAATAATTAAAGACTGTCCAAAGTCTCCTACACATGCTGGTAAACTGGGACACCTTAGGTGATGATGTAGTAATAAAAATTCAACTCATTTACATATTTTCTTTTACTGAAATGTTACTTTTGAAATAAACCTGATGCAATACTAAATAATGCTTTGAATTTTCTTTCTATGATGGCATGTACTTGTTAATTGCAATTAAATGCTTAAGAGACCGGCTTCCCTACCCCCCTCTCCCCTATATAAACTAAATTATGAAATATATTTCATATGGTAACAACATTGAATAAAAGACATACATACATACCTATATTGTATGAAAGGATATCATATAGCAACTTAAGTAATGGAATGGAATACCATACAGTACCAATACGGCATATAATTGAGTAGGCCTATATAAAAACTAAGAAAGAAAAACAAAAGAAAACAAAACAAAACAAAAACACCATACTTTCCATTCATTATTTGGTACGTACAACACAATAAATATAAATATATATTTCGTTTGTATAAGTATTTTGTTAGAACAAAACAGGAACATTTCTAAATAATATGCTGTTAATGAAAACACAACAAAACGAAAATAAAAACCGTCCATCAAAATCGATGAAAATATAATATATTTTATTTTGTATAACGATGTTTTTAATGAAACACAAATATGATAAAAAGTTTGATTTTGATAAATAATATGCTGTTAATGAAAACACAACAAAACTAAAATAACGTATGGAAAACCGATTGACGAACAACCGATTGACGAATAATATTGACATATGTTTCATAAATTGATTGAGTACTTTATATGTCATGTACAACCAAATTAAGTATAATATGAAAACGCAACAAAAAGAAGAGCATACATACATACCAAATTCCATTTATTTTCATTATTAATTGAGTAATCCAATAGTCCAGAAACTATGTTATAAAAACGTAACGTTTCTTGGTCAGATGGTCGAAATCCAGTTTGCCTAATCCCAGATTGCCGAGACCATGGCTACTTTGAAGAATCGCAGTTCGGCGAGTACCAGTTTGCCGACACACAAATAATGAACCACAGTTTGTCGAAAGTCGGTTAAGTGAAACATTAACAGCAGCATAAA
>NW_022748342.1:1727578-1737062 GCF_011630105.1 Anneissia japonica | reverse complement strand
AGATATTACCTAATGAAGAAATGATCAAATTTTGGTGACGGTCAGTAGTAGGGTGTGGACGCTCGTTTGAGCACAATAAAAGACATACTTATAACAAAGCTAGACAATATACAGGTGGAATTCAGCAAGGCTGTTGATGAATTGAAAGAAGAGATTCGTGAATCTTAAGCAGATCAAGAAGAAATTAAAGAAACTTGTAAAGGTTTAGAAAAGAGGTTGTCGAAAATAGAAGACAATCAAAATTCGTATCTCTCAATGATTAACAAACAAGAACGATACTCAAGGAGGGATAATGTGAGGATTGTAGGTATTAAATCAACAGAGAAGGAGGATTGCTTTGAGATTGTCAAAAATATTTTTGAGGAAAGTGGTCTACAAGAATGCAAATTGGAAAGAGTTTACCGGGATGGGATAAAGGTCGAACATTGAGAAAGACATATCCTAGTAAAACTATTTTCGTACTACGGAAGCACCTGAGTGCCATTCGACTTGACGACTTGTCAAGATAATTTATCTTGACAAGTCGACATAGTAAAAATTGTATGTTGTCATGGCGAGATAGATTATCTTGACAAGTCGACATAATACATATTGTATGTTGTCATGGCGAGATAAATTATCTTGACATGTCGACATAATATAAGTTGTATGTTGTCATGGCAAGATAGGTTATCTTGACAAGTCGACATAATAAAAGTTGTATGTTGTCATGGCGAGATAGATTTTCTTGACATGTCGACATAATGAAAATTGTATGTTGTCTTGGCGAGATAGATTATCTTGACAAGTCGACATAATACAAATTGTATGTTGTCATGATGATATAGATTATCTTGACAAGTCGACATAATAAAAATTATCTCGCCATGACAACATACAATGTTTAGTATGTCGACTTGTCAAGATAACCTATCTCGCCATTACAACATAACATTTTTACTACGTCGAATTGTCAAGATAATCTATCTCGCCATGACAACATACAACTTTTATTATGTCGACTTGTCAAGATAATTGATCTCGCCATGGCAACATACAATTTTTAATATGTCGACGTGTCAGGATAACCTATCTCGCCATGACTTCATACAATTCTTATTATGTAGACTTGCCAAGAAAATCTATCTCGCCATGACAACATACAATTTTTATGTCGATTTGTCAGGATAACCTATCTCACCATGACAACATACAACTTTTAGTATGTCGACTTGTCAAGATAATCTATCTCGCCATGTCGACATGATATGTATATTATGTCGACTTGACAACATAATTATCCTGACAAGTCGTCAAGTCGAATGGCACTTAAGTGCTTCCGTAATCCTCCTTCCAAGATAAAATATTTATAATGAAGAATGCCAGACGGGCCCTAAAAGGTAAAGACTATTATATAATTGAAGACCTTACATTTGCAGATCTCAAGGAGAATCGCAAATGGAGTACAAACGTGCAGACCTTGTATAAGATGGGTACAAAACTACGATTTGTGGCAGGATACTGCCTTGGCAGAGATGGGAAGCATTATAACTTTGAGAAGTGAATTAACACTGCAGCAATTTTAGGAGAGATAACATTGTCACATAGAGTTAGAGGAGATATTTTGAAAATCATAAGCGAGGCCATACTTAAAATGCAATAATGATATTAACGAAGGGTTTTGAAATCTTCATTGCTCGCATTCTAAATTGAGAACAGTTCTATTTATGTTTACTGAAGGAATATTCCTCATCGAATAGATGAGACGGGAACGTTCTATCTACATCTATGGAAAAGATGTTTCTAAGCGGACCTCTGATCTCTTTGAATACTTGGTGGGGGTATCTGCTTTCCTGACTGTTAACGTGTCGTATGTTGTTTGTGGTTTGAGTATAATTGTTATTAATCATCCAATTCCAATGAAAATGTCACAATGTCAGAGTATTGTATGTATTGTAACCTTAAAGTAAGATAAGTAACATCAACCTATGTTCGTTTAATGCCCAAATCCAAACAGACACAGCTCATCAAGCAACATATTCATCTTCTGTCAAACAACATATCAAGGATAATCAAAATCTCGTTATCCACTGGATTTGGCACCCGATTCTGCAATTAGTTAGTACATACGTAATTGTTAACTTGTGAGAAGTAATGTAATTGACTATCTGTTAACTTCCGTCATTGATCATTAATGATCTCCGTTAGTAAGTAACCACTTCCTAACCTTCTCTCTAGTACTAATTGATAGGCATACCGAGAGGGCGTAACGCACTACTCCAATAATGGATTTTTAGTGTTTGAAACAAATCTTATTATTAATTAAATAAATTATTTATATGAAATTAAAATATAGTGTTAATAAGCTTATAAATATATACTGCTTTCCTATGTATATTTAAAAACCCCAACAAATTGAAGATTTACTTTTGTGTAAGGACAAGACCTTGGCCTAGCGATACAGTAGTACACGATAGCATCATGGAGTATGGACTTGCTTTTGTGTATTTCGAAATTAAGAAAATATATAAAACTACAGTATATAGGTAGGCCTAGAATGTTTTTTCCAAAACTTTTCAACAACACAGTCAACAAGAAGAATGCTTTGTCAGACTCTATCCAGCCTACTAGCTTAGGCCTGGCCTAGGCTTCGTATTAGCACAGTATGACCCGCTAGGCTAGGCCCTAGCTAGGCCTTCATTGGGACATAGGGCATAGGCATGAGGAGGCTCGAGTTAGGCCTAGCCTCAGTCTGCATAAGTAGTAGGGTTGAGGGTTAGAGTTATAAATATGTAGGTGCCTACTGCCCCGTCAGTAAATATAATTTGTTGTTTTTGATTTTTTTTCTTAAGAAATGGAACAGTCACAACATAAAACCTGTACAAGATTCGCATCTACAGAGCTGTACTGACAAATTATATAAGTGAGAGGTTTGGAATACAACTAAAGGCCTTCCATCAACGCTGTCTTTGAACTCTGTTGTGTTAAAAGAATATCGATGTTCTCAGGACTGGCGAATACTACTGATTTGGAGTGTTGCTTAACGTCTGTGAGACTCCATTGGTCTGGACTTGTTTTGAGAATTCCATATATCGGACTTACTAATTAATATCTTTTGAGATCGACTCTCACCTACTGTACTCATTCTACTTTAATGGCAGAAGACCACAGTGAAGATTAAAAACAAAAGAATTTTGGTTGAAAGTTGCCAACGAGGATGTTTTTACTGAAAATTGATCAGAACAAGCTACCGTATTAACCGAAAACCACTGAGGATCCTGAGACTTGATCAACCTCATATCGACAACCAGTCACCTTATGAAAAGGCTGCTGAAAGTAAGTAATACGCCAGAGTAGTAATCAGTTTTATAAAACATCCAAAATTATTTCTGAGGGTATTCATACAGTACTTTACATTTTGTTCATTCCTTGTACTGTTCAGTACATACACCATGGATACAGTATCTCCATGCATATAACAAATAGATTTTTTTTTCTCTTTTGGTAAACTAATTGAGGCTTAATGTACCTTTTCTGATGCTGCGGTTCAACTATCTTGAAAAATATCAGGTCAATGAAACAGTTAACTATTAGGTCCTACAATACATATTTAAATTTTAAAAACCATGTTTCTTCCTCACGTTTTAAAATATATACCCAGATATCCAGCTACAGATAAAATTGCTATATATTAATCAGTTGAAAAATATTATTGAAAACAAATTTCTAGGTCAATATATAACCTGGATGTCCCAGGAAAAACAATAGAATTTCTTTTATATTCTTGTTAACTTAGTTTAAAGTAATAAAGTTAAATTTAATCATTTTTGGTAATTTAATTGCTTGTTACATTTTGTCCATTGCCCACATAAAATTTTGTCATGTATTATTGTTCTAGCTACGTGTAAGGATAACTTTAGAGAAACATTGGTTAACATTTTATAACACTAGAGACCATGTAAAACAATACGATAATTTGCATTGTAACTTTACAAAAATATAACTAAATCTATTTCTTCTCTACAGAAAACGTATTGTATATTGTATTCAAGTCACTCGGGAAAAGATAATAGGGATCATGTAAAACAATGGGATAATTTAATTGTAACTTTACAAAAACATAACTAAATCTATTTCTAAAAAAATATTGTGTATATTGTATGCAAGCAGTCAAATTGGAATTAAATCCAAGCTTTTTATGCCTAATAACCTAAGAACTTTTTGTATTTTCAATTATTCTACAATTGCTGAATACAGTCACCATACGCACACAAAGAACTGTCCTGTCTTTCACACAATTCATTATACAGTATTTATAATCTAAAAAATATTGAGCATAGAAAAATCCAAGAAACATTTTACACTACATTTCACAATTTATTTTCGTTGAACTTTGAACCTGTCTAGTTAAATAATTATAAAAATGGATGACTAAATAAATGAATGATAAACTGAATAAATAAACAAACAAAATGTCATAATTATGCAACTATCTTTTTACTCCTGTATAATGATATATATTTATTTTTTCTTTTAGCTTTAGATGTTTTGAAACCAAGCCTTGTACTGTGAGATGAAGATTTTGTTTGACCTAAACCTGGAATTTAAAGTACAAACCTTGTAATAGCTTCGATGACTATTAACAAGTAGAATGACTCTGGGAGTAAACTTCAACACGTCTACTTTATTTCAATACAAACACAGAGTAAATCCCGCCTCAATCGGTAATACAAATGTAGTGTCGGCACGACGCACCTTGATACTACGCGCGCGCTACTATCGAGGGTATGGTTATTATGGTTACCAGTTCATGTAACAGTAAACAGTTTATGAATATCACACCCCACCGTTTAAGCATTGCAACCTATAGTGAATATTTGTCATATAGTTATAAACTTGGAACATGAACAAAATCACGGTCAGCAAGTACCAACGGGTACAACGATGCTGATTAATCATACCCAAGTCTTTTAGGGGCTTTCCTATTACTCTTGGATCTACGAACAACATTGGAGTTCTCATTATTATTGTGGCCCATTACTACAACATCCTCGCTAATGCTTTCCTGAACATTAACAATGGACTCATTACTTTGATGAGTTGATACAACATCATCATTAACACCGACCATAGAATTATCATTTTTACAAGTTGGAATAACATTTTTATCATCAATTTCCTTATCATTAACCATGGAATTATCATTTTGATGTTGATTATCATCTTTCCCCCCGGATGAACGCCTTCTCATTTGGTCTACATGTCGTCGCATGATTCTACCGTCATCATTCTTCACATCATACATTTTACTACCCTCTCTCAGATGCACTACCCCGAGAAGCCAACGGTCCCCCATGCGGTGTGCCAACACAGCCGAAATACCATAGGCTGATGCGTCGCATAACAATCTAATTTCCTTAGATGGGTCGTAATGCACTAATATTTTGTCAGAACATAATAAATTCTTAGCCTCTTCGAAAGAAGCTTGCTCACTCTTTGACCAACTCCATTGAACACCTTTGCGCAAGAGTCTATTTAATGGCTCTAGCACAGTTGACACATTAGGTAAAAATGCACAATAATAATTTAAGAGTCCAAGAAATGATTTCAACTGAGTCACGTCAGTCGGTGGTGGCGCATTCTTAATCGCTTGTACTTTCTCCTCGGTTGGACTTACTCCTGTAGCAGTTACACGTTTTCCAAGGAATACCACCTCCGGTTGGTAGAAGGAACACTTCTCTTTCTTTAACCGCAAACCATATCTTGACAATCGACTCAAAACCTCATAGATGTGTATAAGAGACATAGTATAGGTTGGTCCGTTGTCACTCACTAACACTTTAGGAATACCATGAGTGGCAAATACTCTTCTGAGCACCTCGATTGTGCACTCAGCAGTTATAGAATTCATAATCACAGCATCGATCCTCTTAGTATAAGAATCGACAATAATAAAAAATGACTTCCCCATGTAAGGTCCCATGAAGTCTATGTGAACCCGAAACCACGGTTCTTTAGGGTACTCCCACACACTTAAAGGTGTTTCGGCAGGTTGATTCCTGTTAACCTGACATTTGGTACATGTGCTAACACATTTTTCCAAGTCTTTGTCAATACATGGCCACCATACATATTGTCTACTAATGGACTTCATTAATGTAATTCCTGGGTGACAATCATGTAACTCTTTAATGATGGGATTGCGGCCCTTTGCAGGAACCACAATACGGGACCCCCACAAAATACACCCGTTATGTACACTTAACTCGTCTTTACGTCTAATGTAATGTCTAAACTCATCTTGTGAGTCAGGATCTGGGTTGGTCCAATTACCATACAATATGCAATGTCTAACATGTGACAAAATAGGATCTTTACCAGTCCACTTTCTGATGTCATCGGAATTTACTGGAGAGGAGGCGTTGTTGATGTGCTCCATCAACAAAACCACATCACCCGGCACGGGAATATGACCCTCAGTAATGGGTAAAGGTAATCTGCTTATGCAGTCAGCTACCTCATTCTGGTTACCGGGACGATAATCTATGGTACAATTATACGCAGCCAAAGTCAAGGCCCATCTCTGTATCCTAGCAGAGGCCATTGACGGAATACCTTTACGTTCATTAAACAAGGATTGGAGTAGCTTATGATCTGACAACAACACAAAGTGCATCCCAAACAAGTATTGGTGAAATTTATTTACACCGAAAACACAAGCAAGACCTTCTTTTTCAATCATGCTGTAGTTGCGCTCTGCTGCAGTCAGCGTGCGCGAAGCATATGCAATAGGCTTATCAACACCATCGATGCGGTGTGCCAACACAGCCGAAATACCATGATGCGTCGCATAACAATCTAATTTCCTTAGATGGGTCGTAATGCACTAATATTTTGTCAGAACATAATAATTCTTAGCCTCTTCGAAAGAAGCTTGCTCACTCTTTGACCAACTCCATTGAACACCTTTGCGCAAGAGTCTATTTAATGGATCTAGCACATTGACACATTAGGTAAAAATGCACAATAATAATTTAAGAGTCCATGAAATGATTCAACTGAGTCACGTCAGTCGGTGGTAGCGCATTCCAAATCGCTTGTACTTTCTCCTCGGTTGGACTTACTCCTGTAGCAGTTACACGTTTTCCAAGGAATACCACCTCCGGTTGGTAGAAGGAACACTCTTTCTTTAACCGCAAACCATATCTTGACAATCGACTCAAAACCTCATTTAGGTTATTCAGGTGCTCCTTTCGAGCTACCCGTTAACATTATGTCATCAGATCGAACTACTGTGTGAGGTACTCCCTTTAACAAATTTTCGATCTGTCTCTGAAAAATTCCTGGGGCTGATTTGACCCCGAATGGTAAGCGTGCGTACATGAACAGTCCCTTGTGTGTGTTTATAGTTGTATATTTCATTGACTCTTCGTCCAAAAGCATTTACTGGTACGCGTTTGTGAGATCCAGTTTGGTGAAGTACTTGCCTCCAGCCAAACATGCGAACAAGTCCTGCTCTTTAGGAATAGGATAATTGTCTAGTGTAGACTGCTTGTTCACTGTCAACTTATAATCACCACAAATTCTTACTGTCTCACCATCCGCTTTTAACACTGGAACTATGGGTGCTGCCCATTCTGACGTTCTTTCCACATGTTTCATGACCCCGTTTCTTACATCACGCTCCAACGCTTCCTCAACTTTCTGGCGAACCATGTACGGAACGGCTCTTGCCTTGTAATACAAGGGCGTGGCATCAGCGTTAACGTGGATCTTGGCTTTGGGTCCTGTATAGGTTCCCAGTCCATCCTTAAATACGTCCGGAAATTTATTAATAATGTTATTAATTTCCCCGTCACAATTATCAACAGTTATGTTCTTTAATTCTAGCCAATCAAAATTGATATGTTCCAACTAATCACAGCCAAACAATGCCGGTCCGCTACCCTTTACAACTAGCAATGGAAGTTCATGCACAAAGTTTTTATACGAAATGCTCACGTTAGTCGTTCCAACAATGTCTACATTTCCATTCGTGTATGTGCGTAGTACAGTGTGGCTTTTTGCTAACGGTGGTTTATTGCCTTTCCATAAGTTGTTATAATGAGTTTCACTAATGATGCTAATGCTTGCTCCCGTGTCAACCTCCATAGTGAGGGGCACTCCATTAGGTTTAACCTGGACTGTTATTGGTGCTACGCTACCCTTGCTCTCTATGTTAAATAATACCTTATCGTATTCATACTGAGCTTGGTGCTGTTGCTGGCCCTGTGGCGCAGCTGTGTCAGTTACATAATTATTGACTTTGCCCTTCTTCCCGTCCTTTTTCTGTTTGGGATTCTTACAAGCTTTACGCAAATGCCCTCGCTTACCACAGCCGTGGCACATCACCTCCTTGTGTTTACAATCTAGAGCGAGATGCGGGCCTAGACAACGATAACATGTAGGTGTAGGCCTATCACTTGAAGTAGAATTATTGTTACTGACCTTTCTGTTGTTGTATCTGGATTGGGTATGTTGAACCTTGTTCACTGAAGTAGTCCCACCAATGTTAATATCTTTCACATTAGCGTCTGCTTCCAAAATGGCATTTGCAATTTCCACTGCCGTTTTAAAATTCAGCGTGGTTTCCGACAACATCTTCCATTGAATTCGGTTGTCGTTTATGCCGAAGACGAGCCTGTCCCTCAATATTTCCTCGAGCATATCGCCGAAACGACATGGTTCAGCTAACCTACGTAAACTAGCTACGTAGTTGCTCACTGATTGACCAGCCGGTCTAGTGCACGAGTAGAACTTGAATCGACTTACGATTTACTTGATTTAGGCTCCGAATGACTCTTCATTAATTCAGTCAATTCGTTGTATGACTTATCTGTTACTTTAGCTGGTGCAAGCAAGTCTTTCATTAGACTGTATGTCCTCGAAATGCACACCGTGAGCAAGACAGCTCGTTTCTTGGCGTCGTCCTTTATTTCATTTGCGATGAAATACTGCTCGACCCTTTCGACAAAGTCTGTCCAATTTTCACCATCCTGGAATTCCCGAAGAACACCTAATTGTGCCATGACTCTCAGGAAGTTTCACTGGTTGTAATTCAAGTAATTTTATCCTCGTCGCCACTGTAATAGCTTCGATGACTATTAAAAAGTAGAATGACTTTTTAATAGTGACTGGGAGTAAAACTTCAACACGTCTACTTTATTTCAATACAAACACAGAGTAAATCCCGCCTCAAGTGGTAATACAAATGTAGTGTCGGCACGACGCACCTTGATACTACGCGCGCGCTACTATCCAGGGTATGGTTATTATGGTTACCAGTTCATGTAATAGTAAACAGTTTATGAATATCACAAACCTAGCTTTAAATACTTTCTACTTTATAGTGTTTAATTTAATTGCTGTGCAAGGAGAATGACACCCCATTATTCTACTGTCATCATATTCATATATGTAGGACTGGTGACTGTCCTTATGCAATATGCGAGTGTTATATAATCCT
>NW_022748342.1:1702963-1726542 GCF_011630105.1 Anneissia japonica | reverse complement strand
AGATGTGTATAAGTACATACCTGTATACGTACTATTTTGAATCAAAAAACCCTGTAAATGCGTGTGTTTACAGTCATAATTCGGATGAATTCCAAAATGGCGTATTTAGAAATTGGTTTAAAAATCTACGCTGGTTCCCGGTGTTTGAAGCTCTTCCAGTATAGTAATTAAACTGTTGTAATCTGGTTGTATATACAATATACAGGACGGCATAAGCCAGATTAGGATTATATAACCCTCGCATATTGCATTTTACAAGGACAGTCACCAGTCCTACATATATGAATATGATGACAGTAGAATAATGGGGTGAGAATGAAGTATACATATTACATACTGTGCAATTCTTAAAAATTGCTTAGGAAAAATGTTCTGTTGGCCCCACCCCCTCATAAAATTAACTACTTTAATTATAGTAAAATGACATGCAGCACTTATAGGCTAACAAATATTTACTACCCCTATTTCATGATTTTACTGTAATTATGAAATCTATACAATTAATTATAAAGTGTCAGTACTTTATTTAAGTTTTCTAACCATCTTATATCTCTGATCATGGATTAATATGTTTTAAAAAAGGGGACAGCCATTGGTAGTACTATGGTTATTGAAGTGGAGTTCAATAGCTTGGTGGTTAATATTATTAATAACAAAACAATGATATTAATAAAATATATCAATACAAATAATTAAAAAATGTAGATTACAAAAGATCCGTCCACAGAACAAGATTTAAAACATGGATAACAAACTTCTTATCTCTGAATGGGGAAACATAATATGCATTATAATACAATATAATTAAAATATATATGTACTAATATACAGATAATTTAGCATCAAATGTGAACAATACTAAAAAAAAAATGTAAAACAGTTGGTCATTCAAAATGATTAAAAAAAAAGACATACTGTAAATTCCAAAACATTTCATTACTATACAGTGCATTCATGCAGTGATATGCAGTATAAAACACTATTATTAGTGTAGAAATTCACTTAATATAACCACCAAGCTATTCAACTCCGCTGCAATAAACATATTACTACGAATGGCTTTCCCCCTTTTTTTAAACATATTAGTCCATGATCATATATAAGATGGTTATTATTAAGTTAGATAACTTAAATAAAATACTGACACTTTATAATTAATTGCATAGATTTCATAATTACAGTAACATCATGAAAAAACAGTTGGAAATATTTGTTAGCCCAAAAGGTTCTGCATGTCATTTTACTATAATTAAAGTAGTAAATTCTATGAGGGGGCCAACAGAACATTTTTCCTAAGCAAATTTTAAGAATTGCACAGTATGTAATATGTATACTTCATTCTCCTTGCACAGCAATTAAATTAAACACTATAAAGCAGAAATTATTTAATGCTAGGTTTGTACTTTAAATTCCAGGTTCATGTCAAACAAAAATTTCATCTCACAGTACAAGGCTTGGTTTCAAAACATCTAAAGCTGAAAGAAAAAATAAATAATATGTATCATTATACAGGAGTAAAAAGATTGTTGCATAATTATGACATTTTGGGTTTTTTTTATTTATTCGGTTTATCATTCATTTATTTAGTCATCCATTTTTATAATTATTTAACTACACAGGTTCAAAGTTAACGAAAATAGATTGCGAAATGTAGTGTAAAATGTTTCTTGGATTTTTCTATGCTCAATATTTTTTAGATTATACATACTGTATGTAGGATCATGAATTGTGAGAAGACAGAACAGTTCTTTGTGTGCGTGAGGTGAGTGTATTCAGCAGCTGTAGAATAATTGAAAATACAAAAAGTTCTTAGGTTAGTTATTAGACATAAAAAAAACTTGGATTTAATTCCACTTTGACTGCTTGCATTCAATATACACAATACTTTTTTTTTTAATAAATATATTTAATTGTTTTTGTAAAGTTACAATTAAATTATCCCATTGTTTTACATTGTCCCTATTATCTTTTCCCGAGTGACTTGAATACAATATACAATACATTGTCTGTAGAGAAGAAATAGATTTTGTTTTGTTTTTGTAAAGTTACAATGCAAATTATCGTATTGTTTTACATGGTCCCTATTATTATAAAATTTTGACCAATGTTTCTCTAAAGTTATCCTCACACGTAGCTAGAACCATAATACATGACAAGATTTTATGTGAGCAATGGACAAAATGTGACCAGTAATTAAATTACCAAAAATGATTAAATTTAACTTAAAATACAGTATCATCTTTAAAATTATGAAATAGGAAACAAAAAAATGAAAACCACCTTTTTTTTGTAGATGTATGACCACATTTACAGAAATATTAAAGAATTGAATAAGGGATGCAATCTTTCCAAGAAGAAAAAAAACAAACTAAGTTAACAAAAATATAAAAGAAATTCTATTGTTTTTTCCTGGGACAGCCAGATTATATATTGACCAAAAAAGTTGTTTTCAATAATATTTTTTCATTGATTAATATCTAGCAAATTTATCTATAGCTGGATATCTGGGTATATATTTTAAAACGTGAGGAAGAAACATGGTTTTTAAGATTTAAATAAGTACTATAGTTTTCATGACCTGATATTTTTCAAGATAGTTGAACCGCAGCGTCAGATAAGCCTAAGGTACATTAAGCCTCAATTAGTTTACCAAAAGAGAAAAAAAATCTATTTGTTATATGCATGGAGTTACTGTATCCATGGTGTATTAACTGTACAGTATGAGGAATGAAGAGAATGTAAAGTACTGTATGAATACCCTCAGAAATGATTTTGGATGTTTTATAAAACTGATTACTACTTTGGCGTATTACTTACTTTCAGCAGCCTTTTCATAAGGTACTGGTTGTCGATATCAGGTTGATCTAGTCTCAGGATCCTCAATCTTTTTCGGCTAATACGGTAGCTTGTTCTGATCAATTTTCAGTAAAAACATCCTTGTTGGCAACTTTCAATCAAAATTATTTTGTTTTTAATCTTCACTGTGATCTTCTGCCATTAATGTAGAATGAGTACATTAGGTAAGAGTCCATCTCGAAAGATATTAATTAGTAAGTCCGATATATGGAATTCTCAAAACAAGTCCAGACCAATGGAGTCTCACAGATGTTATATGTAACACTCCAAATCAGTAATATTCGCCAGTCCTGAGAACATCGGTATTCTTTTAACACAACAGCATTCCAAGACAGCGTTGATGGAATGTCTTTATGCACTTTGTCTGTACTGTATTTGAGTTGTATTCCAAACCTCTCACTTATTTAATTTGTCAGTACAGCTCTTTAGATGCGAATCTTGTAAAGGTTTGTATGTTGTGACTGTTCCATAAATTTCTTAAGAAAAAAATCAAAAACAACAAATTATATTTAAATACGAATATTCATCAAGAAATACTCTCCCTCTCTGTCTCTCTCTCTCTCTTGGCCTGCCTATTGTACTAATGCTATCTGGCGGTGGTTCGTTCGTCAACGATATACTACGGGTAAGCTATCAAAAGTATTATGAATTTAGATTGTGAATGCAATATACATACTATATAATATAATTAATTGTAATTTACAATACCGTATAATACTCATTTAAAAAATAGTATAGTTTTTGATCTAATGTGAACCAACCTTTACTGTGATATTGAATGTAGCTGTTTTTTTTTTTTTTTTTTTTTTTTTTAAAGAAAATAACATACAGTAGGCATGGCCTATATGGTGAGTTGGATAACCGAGCGGTTAAGGGAGGGGACCCTCCGTGTACATTTATAATATCGGATCAGTTAGAATGGCACGTACGCCTATGTTCTGGTTGTGAAACAGTTCTTCACGGATAAAGACTATAAACCGTAGGTCAAGTTTAACTACCTTCAAGACGAGTAGGGGGTTTAGCCCCTACTGAAGAGTGTCGCTTATACCGTTTTATCGGGTAGCTCAGACACGTGGAAACCCTTAGGGGAGAAGCAAGTTACATAGAGTAAGAGCCGTCTACACCTTGAGTGCTTTGAGACCATTTCGGTGTGAAGCGCTTTATATAAATCTATTTACTAAAATATCAATCATCGTAAAAGCTACAAAGCCTTAAAATATTATGTTGGCTATTTTAAAATAAGTTGTCTATTTTGTCATTTCTACCAGGTCATTTCGCAACAAAAATGAGCAAATTGGTGGGGAAACAATTACTTGAAGCTACAGTAACAAATAACCTCAGCCCTAAAAGAAAGGACCCTACTCTGTCAATATGCCAGGATTAGCAGGCTGGAGCCATAGAGACCAGCCCAGACTAGGGCCTACGTCTGTAACATTTTAATTTTTAATCGAAAGTTGGATAGGGCCGGACTTATTCAGCCCTGATGGGGCAGTAGGCACCTGCATATTTATAAACTCTAATCTTCAACCCTACTACGTATGCAGACTGGGCTAGGCCTAACTTGAGCCTCCACTAGCCTATGTCCTATGTCCCAATGTAGGCCTATTTAGGGGCCGGGCCTAGCCTGGCGGGTCATACTCTCCTAATACGAAGCCTAGGTCAGGCCACCTGCAAATTTATAAACTCTAATCTTCAACCCTACTACGTATGCAGACTGGGCTAGGCCTAACTTGAGCCTCCACTAGCCTATGTCCTATGTCCCAATGTAGGCCTATTTAGGGGCCGGGCCTAGCCTAGCGGGTCATACTCTCCTAATACGAAGCCTAGGTCAGGCCTGTAGAGACCTAAGCTAGTAGGCTGGACAGAGCATTCTTCTTGTTGACTGTGTTGTTGAAGAGTTTTGGAAAAAATCTAGGCCTACCTGTATAATGTAGTTTTATATATTTTCTTAATTTTGAAATACACAAAAGCAAGTCCATACTCCATGATGCTATCGTGTACTACTGTATCGCTAGGCCCAGGTCTTGTCCTTACACCAAAGTAATTCTTCCATTTGTTGGGGTTTTAAAAATACATAAAAAAGCAGTATATAATTATAAGCTTGTTAACACTATATATTTTACTTTCATACAAATATTTTATTTAATTAATAAAAAGATTTATTTCAAACACTAAAAATCCATTATTGGAGTAGTGGTTTACGCCCTCTCGGTATGCCTATCCGTTAGTACTAGAGAGAAGGTTAGGAAGTGGTTACTTGCTAACGGAGATCATTAATGACCAATGACGAAAGTTAACTGATACGGTAGTCAATTGCATTGCTTCTCACAAGTTAAAAATTACGTATGTACTAACTAATTGCAGAATCGGGTGGAGTTTCGACATGTTTTAAATTGACAAATATTACTCCTAACCTAAAAAAGGCTGGCCTTGATTGGATTGGATTGGATTTATTCAGTGTAAACACCAAGGATAGCCCACAAAAGTCTAGAAGAAGACTTATTTACAGTAGGGTCCTTCT
This sequence comes from Anneissia japonica, assembly GCF_011630105.1. Classification (NCBI taxonomy): domain Eukaryota; kingdom Metazoa; phylum Echinodermata; class Crinoidea; order Comatulida; family Comatulidae; genus Anneissia; species Anneissia japonica. The sequence continues at coordinate 1,721,165 of NW_022748342.1, read as the reverse complement.
GGTGGTGATTGGGCAGTACACCGGGAGACAATCTCCTACTCTTTTCCGAAGAGTTTACTGCGTTCTTTAACGTGCACATGGGCCATAATGCACACGAGACCAACGTATTTAAGCCCTCCAGCTGAAACACAAGGAGAGACAGCAATAAGAATTGAACCGGGGCTGAAACACAAGGAGAGGCAGCAATGAGAACTGAACAGGGGAACTAGAGATCTTCACGGTTCAGCGCGCACACAGTGGCTACCACCAGATTAGTCGACCGAGCTAAGTTGCTCTTTTGATGTCAACTCCTTTTCTAACTACAGACCTGTTTCAAATCTGTCCTCTCTCTCGAAATCTCTTGAAAGGATTGTCTCATTTCAGCTTCACAACCATATTTTTGAACACCAGTTTCGCAGTCTGAATACCGCAAAGGTCGTAGCGTTGAAACTGCACTGATTCGATTGCACAATGACGTCACGCAAGCTCTTGACCAACACCAAGAAGTGCTTCTCACACTCTTGCATTCGATACAGTTGACCATATTCTGCTTCTGAATCGTTTGACATCTGTGTTTGAAATTGGTGGCACGATCGTATTATCGTCAGTTCTCGGTAACTGTTCGAGGTGTATCATCTCGGTATAGGCACTCTCCTTGATGTGTTCCCAAGGATTAGTACTTGGACCATTACTGTATGTGCTGCATACTGCTCCTCTTGGAGACATTATCAAAACGCATGGTTGCAGTATTCCGCTTTACGCAGATGATGACCAACTCTACTACACTTTTAGGAGAGCAGACAGGGATATTGCAATTAAAAAAATATCATCATGCATTAAAAATATTCGTTCTTGGGCATCTTCAAAGCTTTGAGCAAATCTCCTCCGATCAAGGAAATTGTTATTGGTGATTGTTTCAATGTGGTGAAGTCTGAAGTTACGAGCCTGGGAGTTACTTTAGATTCAAACTTTGCTTTAAAATCGTAAGGGTTATCGTGCAGCTCAGGTAGGAATTCGCAACATTGGTAGTATTAGGAAACATTTCGTCAACAAAATCACTGAGAGACTAGTCCATGCCTACATAACAAAGAGGCTGGATTCGTGCAACTCCATCTTGTATGGGCTACCGAAATCTGAAATTGCAAAATTACAGTTAATTCAGAACACTGCAGTACGCATTGTTACTAGGACCAATGTTTTTGCCGACATCACTTCAATCCTCAAAGACCTCCACTGGCTTCCTGTCCAGCAAGGAATTAATTTTAAGATATTGTTGACCACGTACAAGAGCCTCAATTCAACTTCGCCATCCTACATTGTGGAGCTCATCACACCATATTATCCTCCTTGGCAATTAAGGTTCTCTACACAGAGGAAAAACGTAACGTCTCAAAACCGGCTACTAATTTCTATGGCAATAGACCATTTATCTTTTCTGCTGCTCGTCTTTAGAATGATCTCAATGTCTTTATTAAAGACACTGTGTCAATCGACTTACTTTGCTCCTCTTGCTTAAACTCGAAAACTGATTGAATCTTATTGTCATATTTTTCCTCAAAATTCACTCTACTTTTTGTTGGTAGGATAGGATAGTCAGATGCCACTTTCACTCGAGCTCCAGTTCCAGCGAGCTCTCGATAATGGGAGCTTCAAAGTGCCGGAGAACAAAGCGATGAAAAGGGTTCCTCTACGTTTATTTTTTTTTTTTGGTTGCTGTGAAGATATTTTATGGCGTCATTCCTTTTTTCAAGTTCTTTTATGTGGAACCATTGTTTTGCACCCATTTACAACAATTGACGACTTTAGTCGTCATAAGGTCAAATTTGAAAGGTCATATTTGATTAAGCTAATTTTAATGACTTTAATCAAAATAAAACATGTGCAGTATAGTGTGGATGTAAGTTTACATAAAATGACAAACAATATAATTTTTTTTTATAAAAAATGTTTCTATTTTATATTTATATTATTTTTCAAAGTTTAGAATATGTCGAAATTCGAAATTTTACCATTATTTTTAAAATACTATCTAAGATTCAGAATAAGGTGGGCGTAGCAATACTCGCGATGAATAAAATCGTCTAAAAAACACTTCCATGTGTAAAAAAAATTGTTTGACACTTGTAATTACAAAATATATATTCAATAAATTATACTGTACTAGTTTCGGATAATAAATTGACTTATTTTCGCGTAAAATCCATGACTTTCGGCCGAACGAAAAGCATGTGCTTTGGCTTCCTGGGCGACGCCATCTTTGTTTACATTTTTTTCAAACGAACTCTGATTTTTCCCGTTGAATTGTGGGAGATAGAGAGTTTTGAATGATGCGCATCTTTTCAATTTGAATAAAGCTTGTCTTGATAAACATATCTATACAAACTTTTCCAAAATTTCGTCGTTTTTTTCGGATTTTCAGTACCCTACGATGGCAGAACAACAAAGGCCAGTGAGAAAGCGACAAGTTCCAGCTCGTTTTCAGGATGAATTTTTAGACGATATTCCAAGTTCTAGTGGTGAGGAATGGTCGGACTACTCTCAGTCCGATGATGACGATCTTCAGTCGGTCGCCAACTCTGACGTGTTTGCGTCGGTCTACTCAGACGAGGCGGAGGGGGAAGAAGAAGAGGAGGTTTACGATGATGATATTGAGGTAACCCCAAGTGGGTCAGGCTCTGCTGGTTGTGATGAGCCTAGGCTAGGCCTAGGGCCTAGTGGTGGGCCTTCTACTAGTGGAAACCTGGCCCCTGTCGGAAGCGGAGAGCCCCAAAACAGAAGGAGGGCTCTCCGAAATGACGTGGGGGATTGGGGGAGGGGGCAGGAGTAGCTGAAGGTGGAGTAGGCCTAGGCGTAGCTAGAGAAGTAGGCATAGGCCTAGCTAGAGGAGTAGGCAGAAATAGGGGGAAAGGCCTAGGGCTAGAGCAGTTGGGAGAGGAAAGGGAGTTAGTAGGGGTGTAGTAGGTCAAGTGGAAGGCGGTCCCGGGAGACAACGTGGGAGAGCGCTTGGCAGAGTGGCTAGGGAACGCATGGAGCGTGAGGCCCAACTGCACAAATGGCGACCCTTGGATCAGGAGATTTCCTGTACATGACTTTCAGGGTCCAATACCTGGCCCTACAGATAGGTTTTCCCATGGCACAAAGGAGTCAGATATCTTTGCCCTTTTTTTCAATCAATTTATTTTGCAGATCATTGTTCAACAGACCAACATGTACCACACCCAACTCCGTCCTGGTGTTGAATTTATTGAGCTGACTGTTCGGGAACTTCAGGCCTTTTTTGGATTAGTATATTTTATCTTAGCACCTACTTTGATCTGTGTACCTTGGTTTGATACTTTTGAATTTCTATTTTTATTTTTTAGTGGAAAACAATATGATCCAAAGTGTGGACCCTTGCCGACTCAGTATCTGGTTATGTACACAATTTCAAAATCTACATGGGAAAATTCGGTAATGAAAACAACCAAAATCTTGGAGCCAGAGCCATAAAAAGTGTAATCAGCGAAGACTTACATCACCGCTACCATCGTCTGTATTCTGACCGATTTTTTTCATCAATACCTCTATTCAAAAAACTAAAAGAATTAGGCATGTACTGTACGGGAACTGTTAGACACGACAGACAAGGATTTGCACCAGAACTACTCACTTTGAGACCAAGGAGAAGAAATATTCCACGCGGAGAATCCCACTTTCAACGTCATGATGATGGTTTATGCGCGTATGCATGGTAAGATGCACAATTAATATTTTTACTTAGCACAGCACACTCAGCAGATTTAACTGAAGGAACTGTAACACGTATTATGGACAATAGAGGAAACCGCGGAGATGTGCCTGCCCCCCCCCCCCAAGCATTTTGCGATTAAAACAAGTGTATGGGGGGAGTTGATCATGCTGACCAGCTAAAATCATATTACTGTGTAGATAGAAAATCACGACGCTAGCATATGAGACTCTTCTGGCATATCTTCGATACAACTATCAGTAACACTTACATCATCCACAAAGATTGGCAGATAAGCAATCAAATCAAACCTGATCACCTTTTCGGCTTCCGCTATAAGCTTGCAGATCACCTTATTGGACATTTTAGCTCACGTCAGCGATTAGGACGACCACCTATCGAACCACCAAACCCTGTAGTCAAACACAAACTTGTTGATCTGAGAGCAACATTTCCCAAAAAGCGACGCTGTCATGTGTACTACAAGAATGGAGTCAGACATGAGACATTTTTTTGGATGCGCACAGTGTAACAACATTCCACTGTGCCATCCAAACAAGCATCGGGATTGTTTCAACGCTTATCATGATTGAACATTCACAACAATATATTTTTGAAAAATTGGAGACTAAAATGTTTTAAGTTTTTCTAGGTGAGATTATAGGTTAGAAGGCTTGTGAGTTGATAGCTGTTATTTACAATGGTGAAACAGCCCAATCTTTTCTTTTCTGGAATCGAAGTACACCAATGTATTTTCGAGTGTGTTTTGATTACATGATTGCAATTATATTTTACAGAAATTATTTGATTTGCCTTTTGTCAGTTCTTGCCTTGCTGTTTTTAATTTAAAAAAAAAATTTAGTCTATTTTTATTTGAATATTGCGTTTCGGCGTTCACATCATTTTACATATTTCTTCTAATTTTCCAAACCGCTTACTCAAGTAGGTCAATTGAGGTGATGTTTTGAAGATGAGTTATTGGTGCTGATGGAGAGAAGTAGATGAATGCAATATTGTTGAATACTTGTATTTACTGACAGTGAAAAAAAAAATACGCAAATTCTTTTTTCCGTTGATAATTTTTATTTCAACATATATCGCAACACTTTTCGATGTTCACGTCATTTTACGTATTTCTTCATATTTTCCAAACCGCTTGCTCAATTAGGTCAAGTGAGGCCTTCTTTTGAAGAGGAGTTATTGGTGTTGAATGAGAAAAGCAGATATCGGAAATTTTGTTTAGTACCTTATACACTGACTGTAAAAAAAGTAGATTTTTTTTTACGAAATTTGCATATTTTCACAATTTTCATCAATCATCATCATCATCATCATCGAACATAAGGGTAGCATTTGCTTAAATCGAAAAAGCAAAGAAGGCAAAGGGGACCACCAAACCGAAAGTTCTTGCAATTCTGTATCTAATCACTGCATATTTTGGAGAAGACATCACTACGCTTGTTCGAAATGAAGAAGTAAGTGTTTAACATTCTTTGTTCTAACTTTTATATTTGTAACAACAAAATGTTATATTAAATGCATTTTTACAAACATTACCAATATCACACCTACCAATATCTTTAGACACTTCACACATGCACCATTTTTAATGAGAGTGATTAGTAATTTCATTATCTCTCAAATTCAGTCAGTATATTTGTTGGTACATCATCATTTATTTATATTTATATAAGCCTATCCCAACAGTGATTGCTGTTGGTGATGGGGTTGGTGATGACCATAGTAGGATACAATTACTATTGCACAATTCCATGGGTTTTTTCCCAACTTGACCATTTTTGAGGATTTATATAAAAAAAAAATTTTTACTTTATTTTATTAAATATTACATCATTTCACTTTAACAATTTTAATAATTCCTAATAAGCAAACAAATTAACATTTACAAAAGTCCCTATTAGCAACCAACTTCAATAAACAACAATAGCTTTTGATTAGGATTTAAAAAACAATTGTCTAAAGTTATTTCATATAATATGTCTAAAAACATTTACTTTGGCATTAATGATTATGGCATGATCAAAATTTACATTATTTTTTGTCAGTCTGGGGCCATCAAACACCTTAAATTTACAATTTTCTAAATAATACAGAGTTAATTTTTTCCGAAATTTACAAAAACTTTGAAGCTTCAAGCTCAAGGCCTACATGCACTAATGTAATTTCATTAATTTTTTTAATCTTATTTTCATATATTTTGTTGATTTACTAATATGACACAATTGCTCCAGATGAATTTGACACAGAAACCTTACCAATTACTCCGTGTATAATATGCCAAGATAAGTCTTATATGTTGAAGCAAAAAATGTTTAAATCCAGATGACTATAAAGTATATATAGCATTTTGCGAGTGAATGTTAGTTTTAAATTAGATCCTTATAGTGCAAAAAACTTCTATATGTTCACTTTGGAATAGTTGAATATGATTTTATTGTTTTTATTGATTATGTCATTTGCTTTGGTTGTTTTTGCCCTATGAAAATTTAGTTCTTACCCCAAAAATTGTTCATCTTGGTCCGGGGCCCCCAGTAGACCCGGGCCCCGGGGCAGCGACCACCTGCCCCCCTCTCGACGCCACTGCCCTCGCCCTGTTGCACGATAGTTTTTGTAGACATACTGTAAATAAATAATGGCGGGCGCTCGATCCACCAAATGAGGCTTAACATCCTCAGTCACGGCAAATTCAATTGATCCGAGTTTACACGCCCTCCCGACGCGAATTTTTTTTTCGTGAAGAGCTAAGCATAGGGAAACATATAAAGCGCTCTAATTGGCTAATGATAGATGAAATCATCACACAAGTTGGCACAAGAGTCAACCAACTCGCACTCGAATACGGATACGGTGCGAGTGAGAGTGATCTCAAGAAAGCTAGTATAGGTTTGAATCACCGATTGCAGACTATGGTTTTCTCAGAGTAAGTTTTCACTATTATCACTGCATACGTAACCCACAACGATCAAGGTGAAATTGTAAGGAGGGATGCATCTCATGACTCTATCTAGGCCCAGTCTAGGCAAGGCCTACCCTTGACGTAGTTGGAAGATGGACCTACACTCCTATCCCATATCATCAATCATGACACTTATACTGCCGTGATTTGGAAAAAGGCATTAACTCCAAAATCCTAGTTTTGAGTTATTGAGCAAAATGCGTTTGTCGTTAGCCTTTTATACTGGAAATGAATTCTAGTAATTTTTTTTGGCAAATATACTAAACATATAATTAAAAAACATATTAAATAATTTTCATGGTGATTTTTGTTCTTTAACCCTATTTAAAATGGAGATAATGCATTATTCCAAATTTTAACAGGAGTCAATGGTGTGTGAAAAATCTGAAGTTAGGCATTAACTCCAGTATTTCCAGTGAAATGTGTATCTTACGTAGCCAAATTACAGTATTTCTGACAAACAAATAATGTATGCCAGTGTCAATTATATATTTCACGAAATTTAGTCCATGTGGTAGAAGATTTTTTAATATGCCATTTTTTTAAAAAACCGAAGTAAAGCTAGGCATTATGTGCATTTAAAGCTATCATGACTAATTAACTATGCGTAAATGTCTTCTGTGATTGGTTCATTATGATCTGTTCATTGTTTGGTGGAGATAATGCCTTCTTCCAAATTATTCTGCATTCATGGATTGGAGTTAATGCGTAAATATAATATTTATTTCATATTTCTGGACATTTTTTCGGGTATATGATCAATTCACATGATAGATTACATCTATAGGATGCCATAGAAACAAAAATCCAAAAATCTCAAAAAGTGGAGTTAATGCCTTTTTCCAAATTACGGCAGTATACACTAGGCCTAGTTTGCATGACAAGTTCGCCTTCTTTTTTCTGAAGAAGTACCTAGCAGAGCAACCTGTTTAAGGCCCAAATAGTCTATTTTTTCCTTTATTTCTACACCTCAATACTGTAATAAATAACTACCCTACTACCAAACTTTACTACTACTAGGGCTTAGACCCAGGCCTATTGTCCATAGCTCTCCAATACTTAAAAATATTATAATTATAATTTTAAAATTATAAAGTTATACTTGACTAACAGCAAACTTGGCAATGTGAGATGCCCCCTTTCTTTATTATTCAGTTGCTTAAATTAGTGGTTGTAATCTTTTTTTTTTTGACCATTTTAATTTTTCTATTTTGTACTTTTATATGATGTTACAACATTTTAACTGTCTAGTCTTTTATTATAGGCCCCTATATATCCTTTTTTTAATGAATATTATGTAACACAAGTAACATGCAATTTGCTCTTTGGCCACCTTATATTATTGTTTGAGATGTAATGTTTGAATAAATAAAGTAATATTTTTAAATATCAACCAACCTACAAATTAGCAACCCAGGTTTTTTTGAAAAAAAAATTTCCTCAAACTGCTGATGTTGTTATGTCATGACATAATAAATGGATGCACAGTACAGCACAATTAAATACTTTAATCTGGTGGGTTTTTTTAGGTCCATGAAATGATACCACAGAGTGGGAATTTGGCCTTTTGGATGCTTCTGGATGGAATGCTGAATGATAGACATTGCTAATAGCAGAATGCATAGAACCATCTCATCACTACCTTCAACACAGCCAATTCCAGATGAATGCCTAACCAAAATACATAAGCAAATGTACAAAGTAAAAAGGCAGATGTTGTCTATAATGTCAAAATAAGTTTAGAACATTTAGGAAAGACACAGTTGGGTAATGGCATGCAAGGTTGTGCGAAGAGAACATTGTACTGAAAATGTTCCACTGAGTACTTCTTGAATGCAAAAAGAAAATAAGTCTCCCATAACCTAGTGTTACAGAAAACCAAAACCTTGAAAAAACTTATTCTTTTATTAAGTCAAAAAATGTAAATTACACTCTTGCCAAATAATAGTAATAGTTCAAACAGTACCACTTCGGGAAAATAGATATTGCATTATTTATTTAAAAAATAGATAAAGTTTGTGATTGTACTAATATAAATGGTCACACATCTGCTTTTCTGACTCTTCTGTACTATTATATTTATTACTGTATTTGTTAGCTAATATTTACAAACACAATTAAGGGCTGCCTTAATTTATTAGCTGTGAATTATCTCTGTTAATTCACACTTTATTATATCATTTATACGCTGGTTTTATTATTTATAATTCGAGAAAAAAAGAGAACAATAAAGAAAAATAATTTTACAGATTTAATATTATTGATATATTCATACTGCACAGATTCAGAGGAAGAAAAGATAAATTGAAGTGGTGCAATACACTAACTTTTTAAAATAATTATTATTATATTGCTGTTGCTGTCGTGAATACTAAATTTTGACAGCTTTACTATCACTATACACTAGTTGTATATTGATTGACTACCATTAACATACATATAGACTGGTAAGTAAAGGAAAGACTTTTCGAATTATAATACTGTGCCTTGTTTAGTGAACTTATTTTTGTAGAAGCCGTCAGAGGGAGGAAAGAATTATTTAGCAAAATGATTTTGCCAAAAGCAAAGTGAAGGACAAAATGAAAATAAAATTTTCATTGATATGAATTGAAACAAGTGTTGTAATGAGATTGATAAATGCTTTAAATTTATCTGATCTGACGTGGATATTTCAGCGGAGTGAAAGCCATAATAAAAATATGTAACACTTTTATGTTTTTCTAAAATTTCTATTTTTCGTCGGGGAGGGTGCGTTAACTATTCGAAATCGCTATTTAAACAAGGTACAGTATAACATATGTGACGATCCCAGGGCCTACTAACTCTAGGCCTACTATTAGGCCCTCTATGCAAACGACCTCGTTTGTACTCATAGTAGGCCCTACTACAGTGTTTTCTAGGCCTATTGGTAGCAGTGTGTATTAGAGTTGTATGATCAGCGGTGAACATTGTAGCCTACTAAGTGTTGTATCTAATACTGTAATCAAACACGTATAAAAATCAGGCTTACTCGGCGCGTTGTATGTGTATGGATTGTTTTGTTGGCGTGTATCGCAGCCGCATTGCTCTGACGAGTGTGCGAGATACCTTGCGACTGTCAAACAAAAGTGCGAATATGTCATCTTATCATTAGCCAATCAGAGCGCTTTATATGTCTCCCTATGCTTGGCTCTTCACGAAAAAAAAAAATTCGCCGCCGGGATGGAAGAACAAAGGAAATCTTGGGTCATTTCTAATCTCCTTCTATAGTTGTCTCAGGTCATACCAGTAACTCTGTAGCAAGCATGTACAAACAGGTGCCTGGTTGTTTGGTGAGGAGTCAGAACTTGCAAAGATGTTAAAGGATCTGGAGGACACCAATAAAATCAGCTTGGCTTCAAGGAACAACATGGGCCGTACAAACGGCAAGGAAAGCAACCAACATCGACAAAACCACTCCACAAGTCACAAAACGCCAGGAGGGGGATGCTCGGCAAAAACTAAATAATGAGGTGAGAGACATCCCCCATTCATATTGGTAACAATTCCTTAATTTCAATTTTCTAAGGGAACAGAAAATCCAAACTTTTCAGGCTGGCAACAAAAGAATTGCTTGAATGAGTGGGCAAAATTTGCTTTAGACCGCCATATTTTACAAGCATTAGGGCAAGGTATTAAAATAGAGTTTGATGAAGAAAAGGAGGATGAAATAGATATGCTAAGATCGACAAATAATAGACAATATAATTTTTAAAAATATATAAAACTCATTAAAAAGGAAGTTATTGTACTTTGAGAACGAGACCCTAATAGTATTTCTTCTAATATTTTTATAAGGGAGAAAAGGTGGATCATTTCGGTTGATATTGAACCTGAAAAAATTAATTAACACATAGTGTATCACCATTTTAAGATGGAAACACTACAAATAGCAATAGCATTAATGAGCAAATATTGCCATATGGTCTCAATAGATTATGACGATGCCTATTAAACAATTCCAGTACATAAGTAATGCAGTTATACAAGTATATTGCTCTTCCCATTGGCCTAGAGTCAGCCCCAAGAGAGTTTACAAAAATAACTAAGCCAATGTATGCCACATTAAGCAGTAAAGGGTATATAAATGCTGCTTATATGGACGACTCGCTTTTATTTGGAAATTCAGTAGAAGATTGTAGGAAAAATGTGATGTGCACTATAGAATTATCAGAAAAATTAGGATTCATCCTAAAATATCCATAATTGAACCGACCCCAGAAATTGAATAATAAGGGTTCATTCTTTATTAAAGGAAAATGACTATAGCCCTCACAAAGGGAAAATGTGATAAAACTGCTAAAAAACTTCTGATCTGTTACCAACAAATGACACCACAATAAAATGTATTGCAGAATGCATAGGTAATATGGTAGGGGTTGAGTATGGAAAACTATATTACAGAGCAACGGAAAAATGTAGCACTGAGCGGCACACATTCCGGGCATTAAAAATAAAACAGCAGACAAATTAAGCAAAATAGAACAAGAAAATATTGAATGGCAATTAAGCCCTATGATATTTCAGAGACTAACGGAAACATGGTGAATGCCAAGTATTGACCTATTTGTATCCATGTTAAGCAAACAATTACCATGTTTTATATCATGGAAAAAAGATCCATTTGCATTTGCAGTGGATGCCTTCACACAAAAGTGGGAGGGATATGCATTTGCTTTCCCCCCGTTTTAACTAATAACAAGAAATTTTCAGAAAATAGAATTAGATAAAACAAACAAAATTATATATATTAGGCCTACAGTAGTGAAGAGGCATAAAAATAAGGGAAAAATTAAATATTTGGGCCTTAAATAAGTTATAATCCTTGGCAGGCCTAGTTGTACGCCTAGCCGATACGCAGTGCGGGCCGCAGTGTGACAAAGAAAAGTTTTGTTTTTCTAAGCATTTGCAGATTGTGCTTATCTGGCTCATTAGCATAACAATACCACACTTAGGCTAATTCAAGTTAGACAGCTTAAACCAGCCAGCTTCCTATCCTGGTAACAGTTATAAGTCCTTGGTCTTAATACTAGGTCCCTTCTTTAGAGAAAGAAGGCGACCTTGTTATCATGCACAATGCCTAGGCGTATTGTACTGTATTCATCATTCTTACATCATGATTGATGATGGATAGGAACAGGGCCGGCGGAACGTTTTTCAAAGTGGGGGGCCCCACTTATAAGCAGGCGCGTAACAGGGGTCTTGGGTCGGGGGGCAAAGGTAATAATTTTCCCGGTTAGTAATTTATGACTTGGTGTGATACCCCCCCCCCATATAAAAAAAACAATACGACATGGCTTATTTAATATTAATATAGGGCACACGCGTGTGTTTGAAACTAAATATAAGCATTTTCATCGTGGTTTTATTTAATACAATTCATAGGCCTATTCTTTCACCATCATTACACATTGAGGCCCTTCGTTTAGGTAAAACGATCTATCTTAAAAATTTTCTTTCTCAAGTTTTGGGACTATTATGTTTTTAAATAACTTAGAAGGCAAAGGAGGGCAAGCGCAAGCTCTAACCCCAACAAATGCGCGCGAAGCGCGCGAAAAATTTTTATATTTTTAATTCTAATTTCGTCGGAATTGATCAAAACTCCCTAATTGTGCAATTTTTAGAGGAAATTAGTCTACCTCAACAAGAAATGCTCTTATGTTATATATGGCCACACTCGTTTTTTTAAAACTGAATATAAGCATTTTCCTTACGGCTTTATTTATTACAAACATATTCTTTCAACATCATTACACATTGAGGCCCTTCTTTTAGGTAAAACGATGTAGGCCTATCTTAAATTTTCTTTCTTGAGTTTGGGACTATGTGTTATAACCTAGAAGGCAAAGGAAAGCAAGCACAAGCTTTAACATTAAAAAGTGCGCGAGAAGCGCGTGAAAAATGTTTGATTTTTTAATTCTAATTTCGTCGGAATTGATCAAAACTCCCTAAAATGTGCAATTTTTAGAGGAAATTGGCCTACCTCAACAAGAAATGCTCTTATGTTATATATGGCCACACTCGTTTTTTTAAACTGAATATAAGCATTTTACTTATGGCTTTATTTATTACAAACATATTCTTTCAACATCATTACACATTGAGGCCCTTCTTTAATAGGTAAAACGATCTATCTTAAATTTTCTTTCTTGAGTTTGGGACTATGTGTTATAACTTAGAAGAGGAAGGGGAGCAAGCACAAGCCTTAACATGAAAAATGCGCGCGAAGCGCGCGAAAATTTTTGTTTTTAAATTCTAATTTCGTAGGAATTGATCAAAACTCCCAAAATGTGCAATTTTTAGAGGAAATTGGCCTACCTCAACAAAATATGCAATTTAAAATTTGAGATTTTCAGGCACTTTCCCGGGTGAAAAGGGCATTCAATGGGGAAAGACTTTCCACAGATGGATATTTTCCCCTTGTCCCCTGGTGATTACGCCACTGCGGAGAATACCTGGCGGCTTAGATCAAATGCGCTATGGACACTTTTTGAAGTGGAGAATTTGTTGCAGGAAGGGTTATTGTGATATCTGTTCATTATATCTTCCTTTTTATTCTTGTCTTTATTTTTCTCTTCTCTTTTATTATTTCTTTCTTATGTGTGTATACATACATAACAATTAAAAAAAAATGAGTAGTTGCATACGAATTTTCCATGAATCGATGAATCCCAAAAAGAAAGGGGGGTCCGGGGGCTCTTCCCCAGGAAAAGTTTGATTCCTAGAAGGCGGGAAATGAGCTTTCCCGACTTCTGGGGTGTCTTTTAAATTAAAGTCATTAAAAAATACTTCAGAAGTCGGGAAATCTCATTGTTCATAATTTAGAAATCAACATTTTCCCGGGAAGAACTCGAACATCCCTTTCCCTGGGTTCATTGATTCATTATAATAATTTTCAAGAGGGGAACACCTTGAATTGTGAAGAACTTAAAAGTAATTAAGTTCTTCAAAATTCAAGGTTTTCCACTCTTGAAAACGGTCAGATAATTTTTCCCCATTGTTATTACAGTAAATAGGCCTTAGTGTGTATACATACATAAAAAAAGATTGAGTAAGTTGCATACGTAGTTTTTCCATGAATCGATAAATCCCAAAAAGAAAGGCGGGGGGTGGGGAGGTCCTGTTGTTCTTTCCCGGGAAAATTTTAATTCCTAGGTAGCGGGAAATGAGCTTTCCCCGACTTCTGTGGTGTCTTTTAATGACTTTTAAATTCTTCAAAATTCAAGGTTCCCCCTCTTCCCCCCTCCCCTTGAAAATGATTCAATTAATCAATGAACTCCAAAGATAAAGGGTCCGGGTTCCCCGGAAAAATTTCGATTTCTAGATGGCGGGAGATGAACTTACCTGACTTCTGAAATGTCTTTTAATGACTTTTAAAGTTCTTCAAAATTCAAGGTTTTCCCCTCTTTAAAAAGGTCAGGTAAATTTTTCTCATTTTTTATTTTATGTGTGTATACATACTGTAATAAACAAATGAGTAGTTGCATGCGTATTCTTTTTTCCATGAATCGATAAATCCCAAAAAGAAAGGGTGGTCCTAGATGGCAGGAATTGAGCTTTCCCGACATTTGAAGTGTGTTTTAATGAATTTTATGTTCTTCAAAATTCTAATTTTCTAATAGCAAAAAAAATCAGCTCACGTGTCCTGAAAAGGTAGGTCTAGAATTCTTTTCTTTTTCCCCTTGCACAAGGGTGAGGTCAGGACCCATGATCCCCTCCCCCCAGATCCGCCAATGTGAATTGCGAGAAAATGTAACTCGGTCGGGTACTGGATAAACATTCTCTTTCCCATTATTCTCCTTCTTCCCTCCTTTTTTTTGCATTTCCGATCATACAAAATTTTCCAGACATTATATATTTTTCACCAAAAAGTGGGGGGGGCCGCCGCCCTATATTTAATGAAAATACATGCACACATTACTGCACATACGTTTTTTTTTTAATTATTGTTAATTAATTAATTAATTACTGACGATAATTAGAGAGCGCTTAAAGCGCTTATGGGACTGAAAGGGTTGAAGAAGACTGAGAAAGATCGTGGAGATTTCTACTTAAACCATGGAGGAAATTTTCTTTCCTCCATGCTTAAACCTACTTATTTGGCGAAATGCGCCCACGGAAGGTCTTGGCAGTTCGCCAGCACAACGCTTGTTTGGAAGAACAAAGACCAACGTACCAATTACAAATGATCTACTACAGCCGAAGATCATGGATGTGAGCATCAACAAAGAGAAGAATCGACAAAAACAAGCAAAGTACTACAACAGAGGTGCCGCTAATCTTTCTCCTCTTTACAATGATGAAACGATACGCTTTAGGCAAGCACGAGATAGTAATGTTTGGCAAAAAACCCAAGTGAAAAAAACATCCGGCATTCGTTCGTACCCAATCATGACAGAGGACGGGAGATGTTACCGTTGAAATATGAAGCACATTAGGAAAACTGCTGAGAAATTTGAAACACCAAAAATGTCGACAGCTTCACAAGAATCAGGGGTTTATATTTCAACAATATTTAATAGTTGGAACCGTAGTCTTTCTTCCATGGACCGATGAACTGATAGGTCTGAAGAACGCACTTTCCTATATAAATTATTACGACGTCGAACCAAAAACAGTGTGTATAATTTTATTTAATTGAAGACTAGTTGGGCTAAGCCTAGTTTGTCTGATCTACCAAAGCCTAGGTAGGTTAGCATGCCTTTTGTACTAGGACCTAGTAGTATTTTGTTACGTTTCTTCACAGAGGGGGGGGGGGTTCGTTCGTTCCCCTGAACACCCCCCCCCCCCAGATCCGCTAAAACAGCATGCCTACAATAGCACGTGAAAACACAGTTATCTCACACAATAATGCTTAAAGCGACACAAGTCAAACGAGAATCCGTAACAAGCACAAAACACGACAGAGACAACCAGCCTGAGGCGAAGCAACATACAGTAAATCGCGCACCACCAAAATACTTGGAAAATACCGTACTCGCGCGAATATTCGCCCGGGCGCTTAAAATATTTTTTGCCCTTTCTGAGGGGCGCTTATTCAAACGGGACGCTTATTTTAGCGGGGCGCTTATGAAAACAGAGTGGAAATTCAGGGGGCGCTTATGGAAATAGATGAAAATCGAGGGGTTCTTATGGGAACTTATTAAATTCAGAAGGCACTTTTTGAATGAAAAAAGATTATATATGGACGAATTGTGGTTAGGCGGAAAAATAATCGTCCAGAGAACATGGCTTATGACAAAAATGCTGTGAATATTTAGGCCCTACATAACTGCAAAATAGTAGATGCAATTAGTGGTGGTGGGTAGTGGTTAGCTTGTTGGCTATCGGCTGAAAAATATGTAAGAGGAAAGTTGGAAATATACTGTCTCTGTAAAAATCGGAGCTCTCATCTGTCCGAGAGAAATATCCTCATTTTGATATTGACCTAAGAAGAATGTGATTCCACTCTGCAGCTCAAATCATGCCAAAACCACAGTCCCAGAATTGATTGGAGTATTGACTTGCTAAAAAGAAAATCGTATGATTATTCAAATTAGAAGGAGCGCTTATTCAAACGGGGCACTTAAGTAAATTTTCACGTTAGGTGGGTCGGTTATTCGAGAGGGGCGCTTATTCAAACTGGGTGCTTATTCGCACGATCGAGTAAGGTATGTAACGTAACTCAGACTCAGACTCAGAACATTTGTTTGGATTTTTGAATTTTTAATGGTTAAAACATTTACAAAGTGTTACATTTAAATTGCTAAAAAAAAAAAATTGCTACCGTATTAATGATTTTTTTACCACATTTATAACTTGTTAAATGAACTTCGAAATTTAATATTGTTGTTGCCGGATTATAAGTTAACCTGTAATTAATGCCTTTAGAATGATTATTTTATTTACTCTAAAAAATGAAAAGTGTAACGATATAGCACCTTCTATAGTTATGGTCTGTATTACTTGTTGCTATGCGCTCGCATTTAGCGTGCAAGTTGGGTCGTACGATATATGCCATCTTGATTGAATTTTTACTTCGGAGATTTATCGTTGAATAAATCTAAATATTAGTGTTCATCAAAGGTTGTCACCTTCTTATTACATTGGCCCTGTCACATAGTAGCGAATTGAGAAAACTTACGCCGAGCGTATTGATTTTTTTTTCTCAAGAATTCCAGTTACGTTCACGTACGCTCTAATTCTTGGCAAAAAAAAAATCCTGGCGTAAGACGAACGCCCAACGAATTAGGAACGAATGCTGATCGTACAAATAACGCCTATGATCAGGATTTCAGGAGAGCCCTAGTATCCGGATCGGGAGCTAACTGTTAGCACCTGTGTGGGAACGCATGATCGATTAGCGCTAACCGTTAGTGGTATTCGGATACCGCTAACGGTTAGTAAGCGCTATCGGTTAGCAAGTTGAGCGCGTTTCTATCATCAACCAACCACACGTACGCGTTTAAAATTTCCAGTTTTCTATTGGCCAGTAATTCGAACTTCATGTTCCTGGTATACGGATCGGGATTTTCTCGTATAGACGTACGGCAACTAATGGTTAGCAGGATCTGGATCCTTCTATGTGTATGTTAATCCATGCCGTAACTAGCGAGATGTCAAGACTGGGCTAGCGTAAGTATTTGCGAGAAATATTCGTATTCGTAATTCGCGAATTTTATTTTCTGTTTACATCTAGACTTATTTTGATTAGTCAAATCCTGGCCGAGTTCAAAAACACCGATGCTTGACTGTCGTACATTGGGGTGTCCAAAATGTTAAATCAACCTCAACGTACGTCTGCGAACTCCTACGAACAGCTAACGAATACAACGCATGTCAATCGTGTCACGAACGAATGTCAACTTACGGAACCGTAAACCAAAATTTCCATCAATGTCGGCATACGTTGACTAATTGTTACAGTGTGACACGGGGCGTTCTAAGAACGTTATAATCTGTCTCTTATACACATCTAGATGTGTATAAGAGACAGACTCACAACAGTTTGCAAACTTCGCCAAGAGCTAAAAATTTGACATAACAAAAAGCTTACCAGAATATCAACAGAGTAACGGTAAAGTAGAAAATGCTGCAAAGCTCGCAAAGCGTTTAATGAAGAAGACTGAGAAAGATCGTGGAGATTTCTACTTAAACCTACTTATTTGACGAAATGCGCCCACGGAAGGTCTTGGCAGTTCGCCAGCACAACGCTTGTTTGGAAGAACAAAGACCAACGTACCAATTACAAATGATCTACTACAGCCGAAGATCATGGATGTGAGCATCAACAAAGAGAAGAATCGACAAAAACAAGCAAAGTACTACAACAGAGGTGCCGCTAATCTTTCTCCTCTTTACAATGATGAAACGATACGCTTTAGGCAAGCACGAGATAGTAATGTTTGGCAAAAAACCCAAGTGAAAAAAACATCCGGCATTCGTTCGTACCCCTGTCTCTTATACACATCTAGATGTGTATAAGAGACAGATTACACATTGAGGCCCTTCTTTAATAGGTA